>NC_088875.1:19198299-19258317 GCF_032884065.1 Artemia franciscana | reverse complement strand
TTTGAAACTACTATTCCTCTGGCGTCCACGTTTCCGTACCATATCTGTCCAGTGTCATCACTGAAGCTTCCAATATCAAACAGTTCGCTCTAACGAACTGTAGTAAGGAGCGACACGGCTCAATAGTATCCAAAAATCTAATGCCAAAAATTCTAATTTTGATACGAAAAGTTACTTCAAAAGAATCGCATTTTACTGCTGATTTTAAATGTATAAATTTCATCAATATTACTCTTAACCTTCAGAAGTTACCAGTCTGAAAAAATTTGCCTCATTTTAGAAAATAGATGTGAACACCCCTTGAAAGTCATACAATATTAATGAAAATCGTACTGTTAGATTCAGCGTATCAAAGAACCCTATTGTAGAAGTTTCAAGCTCCTATCTACAAACATGTGGAATTTTGCATTTTTTGCCAGCCAACTCCCCCCAAACATCACCGTATCTGATCGGGATTTAAAGTGAGAGATCTGAGTTACGGGGTCCTTTTAAATATAAAATTTCATTAAGATATGATCACTCCTTCGTAAATTAAAATACCTCATTTTTTTTCGTTTTTCAAAATTAACCCTCTCCCCCCAACTTCCCCAAATAGAGCGGATCCATTCCGGGTCAATCACGTATCTAGAATCTTCTCCTTATTTTTCCCACCAAGTTTCATCCCTATCCCTCCGCTCTAAGCGTTTTCCGAGATTTTAGGTCCTCCCCAAATCCCCCATATGTCACCGGATCGAACATGGATTCGTTCCAGTTATGTCAGTCACGTATCTTGGACTTGTTTTTATTCTTCCCACCAAGTTTCATCCTGATCTCTCGGCTTTAAGTGTTTTCCAAGATTTCCAGCTCCCCCAACTCCCCCCTTAATGAATCTGAATCCGGCCGGGATTTAAATTAAGAGATCAAAGTTACGAGGTCCTTCTAAATATGAAATTTCATTAAGATCCGATCACCCCTTCGTAAGTTAAAAATAGTCATACCTAATTTTTTCAAATTTTTCAGAATCAGACAATCCCCCTCCCATCTCTCCCAAACAGAGCAGATCCGTTCCGGTTATGTCAATCGCGTATCTAGGACTTCTGCTTATTTTCTCCACCAGGTTTCATCCCGATTCCTCCACTCTAAGCGTTTTCCAAGATTTTAGGTTCCCCCCTACAACTCCCCCAATGTCACTTGATCTGGTTGGGATTTAAAATAAGAGCTCTGAGATACGATATCCTTCCAATTTCAATGAATATCCCAATGAAGATCGACTTATTTTCAAGATTGAAGATTGAAAAATACTTCATTTGTTCTCTTTTTTCCGAATTAACCGGCCCCCACCCCCCACAGATGGTTAAACAGGAAAATAAACTTCCTTCTAGAGTAGTTAGCAAAATAACATGGATTAATATTATATTCATGGAAAAAAAGTGCATGGATGTTTCGGTTGTCTAATTGAAGTTTTTAATACATCCTAAGAAGTCATACTCTTATTATAGTTTTCAACAATATTACTTCCAATGAGAGTCTAGCAGAAGGTAGGAATTTAAGGGTAACATCCTTGGAACCATGTTTTTTGTGTTGGTCATCAACGACATTTTAAAAATCTCATTAACCTTTTACACCACTTTGCAGACGGCACCACGTCCCTGCAGCTGTCCATAAATAGAACAGCACCATAAAAGCTTACTAGCCTGATTATGGGATCTCCTAGAAGCAGAAAAATGGTCTGATACCTCGAGGGTCAGTTCGGATATTTCCAAGACTAGGGATCTACTAATCGTTTGGTGGAAGTTCCCGTGTTGACATCCCGACTTTATTTTCAAGATTGAAGTTATCCAGAAAGTTGACAAAATTCGAATCTTCAAAAACACCTCTCGTCGGGCAAACATCTTGGTCTGATTCGATCGTCCAGTGTGAAGAATCTGGGTATGATTGTTTTACCTTCTTTCTGAGTATCTCTTAACATCCTGTTTTATTAGTTCTCTCTAAGTCATGTATTAGGATCTATTTACTTACTTTTTTGTACTTGTTGCGGGATGAAACGCGAATATCCCACTTGGTAGGTTGAAGACTCCGTGTGCTTCACTCCCATTTTGTTGTAGTCTTGTGGCAGCTCTTCAGAAAACCAAGGCCAGCAGCACTCCCTCTTTCTGCAAAACTTTCTAAGTCTGCCAATGGGGCTTTACAGTTTTGAATCGATTCTCCAACTGATCACCAGCTCACCTCTGCGAAGCTGGCACAGGAGCTTCTAGAAATACTTGCTTGCAAATATGGTCCTGAGGTCTTCCCAGGACATGGCCCAGCTTTCCCTGTTTGGCAATGGGCTCAAAGTTAGAGCAGCGGTCGCACACATCAGCATAATCAACAGTCAATAATAAACAAATACTAAAACGAGTAATACTTAATACAAATATTCAAATCAAACTTAAAACGAACAAGAATCACTGCAAATAACGGTTTTGCTACTGCCCCCTCCCCTAATTGTAAAAGTCTGAAGCCTAATGAGTCAGTAGCACTTAAAAAAAGGAATTATATTACAAATATTTTCTTATGTACTTACAACATTGAAAATAAAAACTACAGTGAAATAGAATTTTGAATTGCTGAGCTTTCGACAATATATATATATATATGTATATATATATATATATATATATATATATATATATATATATATATACATATATACATATATATATATATATATATATAAACATGTTTTTTAACTGCAAGTAAGGAGCGACATTAAAAGTTCAGACGAACAGAAATTATTCCGTATATGAAAGAGGTTGTCCCCTCCGCAACGCCTCGCTCTTTACGCTAAAGATTGACTCTTTCTCACAACTCTACTTTTTAAAACAATCAAAGACTTTGGCGTAAAGAGTCTCACAACCTCTTCCATATTCGGAACAAATGTTGCTCCTTACTTGCAGTTAAAAAAGTAGTATTTTTTTTATTTAATTTCTGAACGTTTTTGAATTAATGTATATTTTGATTTTGGCTCACCGCACATGAATAATTGAAACAAAAATTTTATATTATTTTTTTGCTAAATGGCTTTCTCATAGTTTTGATCGGATGATTTTGACAAAAAAGAGTGGGGGAGGAGGCCTAGTTGCCCTCCAATTTTCGGTTACTTAAATATGCAACTGGATCTTAATTTTTTTGTACGAAAGTTTTTGTTAGTAATAAACATACGTACCTTACGAATTACCTTACGTAACGAACTTCTATATTTGTGTATTTTTATTATGTATATGAGGGGGTTCGCCCCCTCGTCAATACCTCGCTCTTTACACTAAAGCTTGAATTTTATCCCAAATCTTTGAGAATGGCCCCTGAATCACAAAGACCGTATAATAAATAGTTGGAATTACTAAAAATACTTTAGCGTAAAGAGCAAGGTATTGTGGAGGAGAAAACCTTCTTATATACGTAATTTTTATACTCGTTTTAAGTTTTACTGCTACTCATTACTTCCAGGTGAAAAATTTATTTATTTATTTTCTCATTGTTTCTTTTTAAATAATGTTAAAAAATTCTGCGCACCCTTCATGGAAATTCTCTTCCCTCATGATAAGTTCCTCCATGGAAAGATCCTCCCACGTAACCCCATCCCCCGACCCACTCCCACTCCGACGCGAAAAAGTCCCCTTGAAAACTTCTGTACACTTCATAATAACCATTACTATATGAAAACAATGGTCAAAGTTTGTAACTTGCAGCCCCTCCCCCGGGGATTGCTGGGAATTAAGTCGTCCCCAAAGACATAGTTATTATGTTTTTGACTAAGTTGAACAGAATGGCTATCTCGAAATTTTGATCCGGTTACTTTGGAGAAAAATATGCATGGGAGGGGGCCTGGGTGCCCTCCAATTTTCTTGGTCACTTAAAAAGGGCACTAGAACTTTTATTTTCCATTAGAATGAGTCCTCTCGCAACATTCTAGGACCACTGGGTCGATGCGATCACCCCTGAGAAAAAAAAAACAAAAAAAAAACAAACAAACAAATAAACACGCATCCGTGATCTGTCTTCTGGCAAAAAATACAAAATTCCACATTTTTGTTGATAGGAGCTTGAAACCTCTACAGTAGGGTTTTCTGATACGTTGAATCTGATTGTGTGATTTTTGTTAAGATCCTATGACTTTTAGGGGCTGTTTCCCCCTGTTTTCTAAAACAAGGCAAATTTTCTCAGGCTCGTAGCTTTTGAAATTTATATATTTAAAATCAGAATTAAAATGCGACTTTTTGATGTAACTATTGGTATCGAAATTTTGTATTTTAGAGTTTCGGTTACTATTTAGCCGGGTCGCTCCTTATTACAGTTCGTTACCACGAACTGTTCGACTCCATTTATCTTATTTCTCGGATCCGAAGAAATCGAGTTACCAAAAACTATCTGATGGCTACTTTTCCGATTTGTCAGCATCTCCTTGGTACATGAAAAATGTGAGTTAACGTGTTATTATTCACGCGTTTTGTAGTTAGTTCATGTAGAGTTTGCATTGAGTTTTTGCCTGTATTCACAATCTGAAAATAAAAGTGAGTTCTTTTTCGATTAAATCAAACAGTTCGTGGTAAAGAACTGTAGCAAGGAGCGACCCGGCTCAATAGTAAACGAAACTCTTAAAAACGGAATTGATACTAATAGATATATCAAAAGAATAAAATTTTTATGCTGATTTCAAATATATAAGTTTTATCAAATTTTTGTCTTACTCATCAAAAGTTAAGAGCCTGAGAAATTTTGCCTTGTTTTGGAAAATAGGGGAAAACAACCCCTAAAAGTCATAGGATCATAACGAACGTCATACCATCGCATTCAACGTATCAGAGAACCCCACTGTAGACGTTTCAACCTCCTATCTGCAAAAATGTGGAACTTAGTATTTTTGCCAGAAGACCGATCACGGGTGCGTGTTTATTTGTTTGTTTTTTTTTTTCCCAGGGGTGATCGTATTTGATACCAATAGTTACATCAAAAGAATCAAATTTTAATGCTGATTTTAAATATATAAGTTTCATCAAGTTTAGTTCTACCCATCAAAAAGTTACGAGCCTGAGAAAATTTGCCTTATTTCAGAAAATAGGGGGAAACACCGCTTAAAAGTCAGAGAATCTTAACAAAAATCACACCATCAGATCCAGCGTATCAGATAACCCTACCGTTAAAGTTTCGAGCTCTTATCACCACTTATCATATTTTTTTGCCAGAAGCCAGATCACGGATGCGTGTTTATTTGTTTGTTTTTTTTTTTCCAGGGGTGATCGTATCGATCAAGCGGTCCTAGAATATTGCATGAGGGCTCTTTCTAACGGAAATAAAAGTTCTAGTGGCCTTTGGCCACTGGAATTGGAGGGCACCTAGGCCCCCTCCAACGCACATTTTTTCCCCAAAGTCACCGGATCAAAATTCTTAGATAGCCATTCTGTTCAGCTTAGTCGAAAACCTAATAACTATGACTTTGAGGACGACTTAATCCCCCATATTCTCCGGGGGAGGGGCTGAAGTTACAAACTTTGACCAGTATCTACATATAGTAATGGTCATTATGAAGTGTACAGACGTTTTCAGGAGGACTTTTTCGTGTTGGGGTGGGAGGGAGTTAAGAGGGAGGATCTTTCCGTGGAGGAATCAACCGTGAGGGAAGAGAATTTCCATGAAGGGGGCGCAGGATTTTCTAGCTTTATTTAAATAACTGAGAAACAAAATTATTATTTTTTCTCCCGGAAGTAATGAGTAGCATTAATACTTCAAACGAACATAAAATATTACGCTTATAAGTGGGTTGGTCTTCTCCACAATACCTTGCTCCTTATGCTAAAGTATTTTTAGTAATTTCAACTATTTATTCTACGGCCTTTATGATTCAGGAGTCATTCTTTAAGATTTGGGATAAAATTCAAGCTTTAATGTAAAAAGCGAGGTATTGACAATGGGGGCAAACCCCCTCACATACGTAATAAAAATACACAAATATAGAAGTTCGTTACGTAAGTTAATTCGTAAGGTACGTATGTCTATTACTAACCAAAACGTTAGCACAAAAAAATCTAGTTGCGTTTTTAAGTAGCCAAAAATTGGAGGGCAACTAGGTTCCCTCCCCCACCTCTTTTTCATCAAAATCATCCGATCAAAAGTATGAGAAGTCCTTTTAGCAAAAATAAAAATAATATACAAATATCATTTTTAATTAATCATGTGCGTTGAGCCAAAATCAAAACATATATTAACTCAAAAATGTTCAGAAATTAAATAAAAAAAAAACAAGTTTTTTTAACTGCAAGTAATGAGCGACATTAAAACTTAAAACGAACAAAAATTGCTCCGTATGAAAGTGGTTGTCCCTCCGCAACGCCTCGCTTTTTACACTAAAGTTTTTTTTATTGTTTTAAAAAGTGCAGTTGTGACAGAGTCAAACTTTAGCGTAAAGAGCGAGGTGTTGCGGAAGGACAACCCCTTTCATACGGAGTAATATCTGTTCGTTAAGTTTTAATGTCGCTCCTTACTTGCAGTTAAAAAAACTTTTTTTTTTATTTAATTACCACAAAAGCCAACTGGGAGGCGACAATCTTCAGTTCTTAATAACAAGGAGGGGAAATTTAAAACCCTAACTTTTTTAGGCAGTCGAAATGATATTCAGGATTGTGCTGTCACAACGGGGCTGAAGAGCAAAATAATTAATTCGTTTTACTGTCAAAAATTTGTTTTCAAGTCTTGCTGTTGCACTGAGGCAAGGAAATTGATATCATTACTTTTTTGTTGTCTGTTTTGGTTTTTGGGTTCGCTTTTGTTTGCAAAGCACGGTGGTTTTTGCAACATTGTTGTTTTAAGGGGATTTGTATAATATAAAGTAAATGTATGAGAAGTGCAAAAAGCAAATGGTGGCCACTTTACTGTCTATTTTCATCTAAATAAAGCTCCACATTATATGACAAAGTCACCTCTGTACATCCGAAAACATTAAAATAAAGGCCATACTCTTTAAAATTTAATGAAGGTTCGTATAAGTATATACTTAAAACTAAGTATATGAGGCAAAATACTCCTTCAAATTGTTTATAATTTCTCCTTCATTTATAAACAATTATAAAATTGTTTATAAAAGAAGGCAAATAATTATGTGTTTAGGCTTTTTATGTAAAGGGTATAGATGGATCTCTGAATTCTCAGTTTGAATCAGTGGAATGGCATTGATTTTTTCCAAAAATTTAAAAATAAAAAAATGATAAAAAGGGGAAATTCACACAACTTGAGTTAACCATGGAAACAGAATGCAACTGCAATATTACCTCTGAATTTCTCACCTTCTCAATACCAACCAGTCACAAAATATGGTTAGGTTTTTGTATAGGGATTGCATATATTTGTCCATAAAATTGTCTGAACTGCTATATATACCGCTGAGTATCTTTATGCTTATTTTGATACATGCCATCTTATCATATTTCTACGATTAGTTGTTTATAAATCAAAATTTTTATAGGACAATTCTCTCATCTAACGCTAAATCTGAAGCAAACCTTTTGTTTTTGTGCTCAACAAATATATCGAGATTTAAATGTTTGAATTGAACATCTGAAAATCTCAAGATTAAAAAAAATAATAATTAGGAATCTCCACAGCTTGAAACCTTGAGAATTTAAATCAACAATCTATACCTATCAAATACGAGGATAACAAACACATAATTATTTGTTATTTAAGAAGTATTTCGACTCATATATGTAGTTTAAGCACATACCTACATGCAGCTTTATTGGAATTCCTATTTTTCTGACGATTTTGGTCTTTATTCGAATATTTTAGGATGAATAGAAGAGGAAATACTAACGAAGAGCTCTAAACTGACAGGACTGGCCATTATAAACGTTCACCGAAATATTGAGGTAGACATCGACCGTGCAATAGATATGGCGAGAGTGAAATAGAGAAATAGACTTTTTCTTATAAAATTGTGAATTCTGTAATTTGAGTGAAATATATTGAACTTTAAAAAGCGGAAAGATACGCTACGCTATTATGAAAAGTAAAATTTTGATTAGTAAATTTTTGAGATTTCATCGAAGTTGACACTGTTTATTAAAACACTATTTTTAAAAGGAAACAGTGATTAGTTCATGCTTTATTGCCTATACTTAAAACCCTTAATTCAAATGTCTTCTATGCATTTCCATCCCTTTGTTCTGTTTTTCTTGTTACACCCCTAAAAGACATAGTATTTAATGTTTAACATATCTTTTACGAATATACAAGTTGTGTCTTTATCCTCATTTCCTACTCTTCCTTACTACCATAGTTACTAAGCGATGCCACAAAATTAGGCGACATGCTAAATGGTTTGACCTATATAAATTGTCCCAAAGAGTGTTTGACCGCAAAAGATGGTTTAAGACCATGTTTTTTTTTTTTTTTTATAATAAAAAGCTTAACTCACTCGGTATAGCGGTTAGAAGTGTAAAGCCAAAATATGCGGAAAATATTAAATATCTTATTTCTTTATAGATGGTCAACAGCCTTTTATTTTTTTTTAATGACGGTGTGGTCTTTACAACTTACTATTTATTGTATCAATATTTTTTGTACCATTTAATTTCAATAGATTTATTAGATCTTTAGACCTTGCTAGACTTTAGGATAAATTTACGACCATTTCCACTTCCTACCTACGATACATAATTGTCGAAGTTCCCTTTGGATTGCGAGATTTCTTTGTTCGCAAGTTCATCGAAGCAACCTATTATGCACCCACCCTAAAGAAAATCCTGGATCCGCCCCTGTTATTTTTTAAATTTTAATGTTGCTTCGAACTTTCAGCTGAAAACCTTTTTCTTAATTAATTTCTGATCGTATTTTTAAATAATGCCAGGAAATCCCCTTCCCTGCCCCCGTGTAAAATTTTTTCTGAATACTATGTGAACAACGAGCAAACTGCGTAACTTAAAGCCTTATCCCCAGGACTGCTAAGGGTCACGTTATCCTCAAAGGCATAGCTATTAGACCTTTCCACTATGCTGAGCCGAATGGCTATCTTAAATTTTTTTTTAGATGTCTTTGGGAAAAAAAGGGGCGTGGGAGGGGGGGTAGTTGCTCTTCAGTCTTTTTGGTCACTTAAAAAGGACACTAGAACTTTTCATTTCCGTTCCAATGAGTCATCTCTTGATCTTCTAGGACCATTGGTTCCATACGATCAACCCTGGAAAAAAAAAATACAAACAAATAAACACCCATCGGTGACTATTCTTCTGGCAAAAAACCGAAATTTCCGTATTTTTGTAGATAGAAAGTTGAAACCTCTATAGTAGAATTCTCTGATATACTGAATCTAAGATTTTCATTAAGATTCCTTAACTTTTTGGGGCTGTTTGACCTCTTTCAAAAATCAGGTATATTATCATGATTCTGTTTTTTAAGAGTTTAGGTTACTGATAGGGCGAGTAGGGCGATATAATTCCTCTTAACAAAAGAATTCCATTTTTTATATTCATACTTGTATAAAATAAAACAAAAAAGACGCCGTCTTCTTGGGAAACTACATCTTTATGGTCCATATAGCTTCAGGGTTCTATCCATGGAGACGGATGCCAAAAACTTGGCATTATGCCCAAAGCGAACACCAGTCACTGTGGCTGTATGGTCATTTGACACAAAAACATCATTCCACAGCTTACAAACATAAACCCTGCAACAAAAATAGGTTTCAAATCAATTATCCAGTTAGGCATTCATTGGGATACATTTTACTGAGTAGTTTCGTGGAACAGGAAACTATTTACCTCTTTGGAGTCTATGAAGAAAAACTTCAATCAGTAGCAGTGTTTTGATCACCAAACCGGACACCATACTGATTCATGATTGGTTGCCTCCCATACCCACCACCCTAAAATATTATAAGGACCGTAAAACGCGTCAAAGGTACTAGTACATGAATTCATTACAATGCAAAGGTACAGAATACTGCACAGGACTCTACAGTCCCTACCGGCGGTGTTGATCATCGTTTCATGGCCCTTCGGCGAGGAAGAGCAATCTCATACTTTCACACATTCTTCCTGTTTACCTTCCCTAGATTCCTCCGGGTAATTATTTAGAGCCGGGTCGACTCTGGCTGAGCTTACAGAGTCATGCCACTAAGCCCCGATCCAAACCAAACAATGAACGAGAACTGGACTCAAACCCCCGTCTTCACGAACAAAGGATTTCAGGTTTAGCGGGGCAACCACTCGGCTACAGTACATAAAGGCATAAAAAAAAATATTTTCTAACTTTACTGTGATACGGTTTCAGTGTATAGGAGGCACCGCATGGGCATATAGAAAACAGTCCTTGACATATCAATGCAATGATAGGATAACTTATTAGTATAGTAACCTTGAAATCTTCCACGAAGATTTAATCTTTCTACGTTTTCAACAGCTAATTCGTAATCAAGACAGGTCATCAGAGTACCAAGAAAGAACAATTTAACGTTATTTCTATCGTCCTTAAAGAGGGAGGCTTTAAATAGATTAGGTTGGAGGAGGAGCGTGCGTAGCTGTGTTGGCCTCAGGCAGCTTGGTGCTGCAGTGAGTTATTAGTAGTAGTAGTAGTAGTAGTTTAACAAAAATACTCCATCCCGCGGGGAGGAGAAATAAGCTCATCCTTCCTTGGAGGGGCTGGGACAAAATAAATAAAAATGAATATTCAGGTACCTCTTTTATAGATATCCAGGAAAACGGATTCTTCAGAGCTATCTAGTGTTGTAACTGATAAAATTTGTCACGGTAAAATTTGGTATTTTACGTATTTTACCGTAATTTTACGGACCCATGTAAAATTTATATTTAATTATTTTGCATAATTTAATGATTTTACGTAATTTACGTATTTTACCTATTTTACTAGTAAATTACGTATTTTATATTTTACTGACAATTTCTTAACACAAAAGCGCGAAGAGGCTTGCAGAAAAAGGTTTGAATATGATTTTCTTTGCGTATAGCTGTATAGCCCAGTTTCAAAGGGCTGAAGTCTGTCTGACTTCAGTCTCTTTTTATCACAACGATAAAGTGTATTATAGTACAAGTAAAAGTAATTTTAAATTGGTGAAATAAAATTATATTAGTTTTCTGTGAGTTGTTAAAGACAGAAAGTACTACAAGCAGGATTGACATATGAGAGACAAGAACAAAAAATAATGATATTAAACAGCCGAGAAAAACTAGGGTAATCTCAGCCAGTGGACAAAAAAGAAGTGAAAATGACAGAAACAGATATTTCATGAGGGACTTCCGCCCTGCTGTCTTCAGTGCTAAAAAAAAGTAGGAAAACTAAACTTTTTAAGTAACTCTTAACAGAGTAGAAGAAAAATTGTATCAAACAAACCAAGCAACAATAAATGAAAGAATATTAACCAATCAGACTTAGCAAGAACTCTCTGCTTAGACATTGACTTAGCTTGTCCCCAGACCAAATGTTCATTAAAAGTGTGGACAAATGGTCTTAATTTAAACTGAAGAAAAAAAGTTACTTGAATCCTTTAATTTTAGGTAACTGCAAATTAGGTTTATAGGAATATCTCCAGTATCTTTATTTAAAGCAAGGTCTCTATTTATGGATTTTTTTCTCCATTACCTTCCTCAAAAAATGTGGGAGACCAGTTGCTTCAGATATTAAAGTTGCCTCATCAAAAATAAGTAAATGATATGGATTTTCAATGACGTGGAGGAATAAAGCAGAATCAATATCCTCGGTTTCATTTTAAATTTCACATGCCAGACAAATCTTATATTCATGCCGTCTTTCCCCCGAGAGCTGGCGTTTACCCCCCCCCCCCTTCCACAGAAAAAAATCCCTTAGGGAATTCCCCCCTTCCCCATGGAAATCCCCCTATTATACCCGGGATAATTCCAGATCTTCATTAGAAGGGAAACTGAAATTTCTACTCATCTGTTTAAGTCAGAGGCAATTGTACAGTATTATCTATAGTAAAGACCCATAAGGGTTCAAAGCGCTAATATTTGTTCATTTGTTTTTTCCCCAGAAGCACTTCATGTGGAAGGGGTGGTCGAATAGACTTTGGAGGGGGCTCAGTCAATTGGAAATTGAAAGTTCCAGTGCTCTTTTCTAAAATTCAGCCTACTTTTCTGCAAATCGGTACCAAATCAGTTGTTACTGACTAAAGTATTTTAACGGGATTCTTACCAGTTCAACGAACCTTGTGTTTCAGCAACTGTTTTGAAAGTATCTTCAGATAAAAACAGAATTAGTTCTAAATGAGAAGCAAGGGAAGGTTGGGGGTAGAAATTCCTACACAATCCTCATGGCCGTATCCAGGACTTTTTTTTTTTTGGGGGGGGGGGGCTTTGGAACAGGTACAGTCACCTGAATAATAATTTGAATGAGATGAGCTAGATTTTCAAGCAGATATTGTTGAAGATGGTCTTAATGACTGAATGTTCTGCTATTATGATCCAGTGCTTGGTTACTAAAAGTCATCAAAGTGTTACCAACCACTCTTTTACTTGTATGCAAGGCAGAAGATTACCAAAGGGATAAACTAGACCGTTAATTTACTTCATGAAACTCCAGATGAAAGGGTATTAACTTTTTTAAGCCTAAGACAATCAGAATCATAAAAAATCAATTAAAAGCTGAAAGTGATGATTAAAAAGAAATGATCAACTGGTGTTGTACTTACAGGGCAAATCTAAAATACTAATTTTACCCTATATTTCCTAGGTAGTACCTTAATTTACTAATTTTACCAGTTTTACTTACCGAGTTTTATTTTACAATAATTTTACAACACTAGACCTGTCCCAGGATAAAAATATACCATTGTGTTCAGACAGGGACTTGACTACTTATAGATTTTGGACCAACGAGACACCACGGTTCATATTAATGCCAAGCAACTTTAGATGCTGTCAAATCTTTGGTAGATGATTCGCCCTGTCCGGATGGAGTTTGATCTCTCCTTAGAAAGGGTGATCAGGAAAAACACAAGACAATTCAGCCATATTGAAAACATGCCACCATGCCTTTTTTCACTGACTTGTGTTCTTTAGATTTTTCGTTTTAATTTTGGATTCTAGATGTATAGCCAAAATATTTTTATTTTATTTATTCTCGCAAATTTTAACATTATTATGTACTTGCAGATGTTTATTTCATTTACAAATAAAAGATAGAATGGTCTAAGAAATGATTTCTTATACAATGTCGGACCCTGAAGGCCTTTACGTTATGTTGGTGGCGCCACGTGGTTCTCCTGGCTATCAACACATGTTACTGTGAAACGGAGGATGTTGAAACCAGGTGGAACAGGATGAAAAGTTCAAACATCATCTAATGTATCAGGGAAGAAAGAGAAAACCTTGGTCCAACAGAAAAATTGCACAAGTATGAGGATTCTTCTTCGCATTTGTTAGGTTTAGCATATGACTTTATTCACTTCTCTATTGACATAATTTGCCTCATTGGAACTAGCAAAATTTTGTTGCAGCGTTAAAACAGAGCCTTCAACTAAGATGGGATAGAGGAATGTTCATCGATGTGTAGTCCTCAGATAGCCTGACGCCATGACGATTTAGGAATAACATCAAATTATGAAGATATTTAGTTTCAAAAAAAATATAAAAACGATATCTAAACTGTCTAAAACTGAACAAGTACAGAAAGTAATGGCAGACAACTATCTAAACTTACTAGCATTGTTGAAAATACGATGGACTACATCCGTAATAACTAAGATGGTATCTGTCATAGACCATATCGTCAAATACAGCGGAAAATAATATATACAAGCAGCCGATACCAACGCTGACTAGTAAACCACCCCAAAATGGACACCACTATCCCCAAGAATAACAACTTCAAGGTTTCGGGGAAAACACACTAGATTATCAGTCATTGTGTGCTACCCCCTACAAATGAAGCTACTGATGAAGAATTAGACAGGTTCTACAGATGAAATAACCTGTAACCAAAGATATACAGTCATGATGTTACGTGCTTCCTTTTTGACTTATGCAAAAGTAAGGTACGACGGATCCTTCGGCCCATAGTTTTCAGTCAACATAATCTGGTACAAAAGAAAGAAAACGTCAAGTTTCTATTGACTCTACCCTTCTAATTGGTATGTTATTATTTCCACACAAAGATCTACACAAGTACTCGCGGAAGTCATCAGATAGGGTGAACAAATATCACACTTACCATTGTCTCAAAAGAAAAGGAAATAGCAATCGAGGATGTAAGAAGCGTGGCCCCGACGGACCTGACGGATCATACTTTAGGACAGTGACATAATGTCTGAAGTTTAAAAAGATATTTAACGAAAGGACAGTCCTCAACCGTATTTTTGACCCAGAGAAACTTCAAGTCAGGACAGTAAAGTAAGATAACAGAACTATGCAACAGAAATAGACTCTCATCTATAACAAAGGAAACTGAAGGCTAAATCCTATTGGAAGCACAGCTCGTAGTCTAAATCCTTTATAGACTACAGCTCGTAGTCTATAAAGTATGGGCAAATCGTGACAAGAAAATAGATGAACAGACCCTTCTTCTCTGACATTGCATATGCCCCGTCTTTCCCCTAAATATTAGGATGGATACACCTTCTGGTAGTATGATTAGAGAAGCACAAAAGGAATTGAAAAATGAAAAATCACCCAGACTCGATAGCATTTCGGCTCAAACGATTACAGCATCAACAATCTAAGACATCCTTCCTATAGTTACTCTTTACCCGGGTATGGACAAAAGGTAAAGTACCACCGGACAGTAAAAAAAGCACACTCACTAGGATAAACGAAAAATGAGACGATATCGTGCCAAGTAACTAGTGGGGATATAAGCCTACTGTAAATATATGGGAAAACTGTCTATTATATTATCCAACAGAAAATCTAGACGTAACTCGTTCAGCATCTCTGAGATGAACAGCGTAGTTGCCGGCCAAGCGACTAATGTACAGATAAAATATTCTTACTTAGACTTCTAACTGAATAAATTAGAAAGCAGTGTTCAAAGATTTATATGCTTACTGTGGACTTCGAGAAGGCCCTCGATTCCGTAGACCATGGAAGTCTATTGAGTGTCCACATCAACTAGGGTAACCAATAATGCGTCAAAACTTCAGAGGGCCAAACCCACTTCTTTCGAATTCGGTCAGCAGTAAGTTTTGTAATAATGATTGATTATATCCCATGTAGCCATGGAGGGAGGAGGTAAGCTAAAGGTCAGCTCCCATGACTTACCATTGATAAGTTTTTGGGGGAGGGAGACCGGGCCATCAAGGACAAGGGGTCAGTTCCCATGAGTTTTGGACTAAAATGTCTTTAATAGGTTGTTTTTTGGAGGGGGTTCGCACCATGGAGGATCAGCGGTGAGGTCCCATAGTTTTTGGTATAAAATATTGCTAAAAAAAATTGTTTCTTTTTGAGAAGGGGGGGGGGGTAGGGCCATCCCTTCGAGCCTGCATAACTGCTTTGACTACTCTCCAAGTGGTCGTGTGGAATAATGAAAGTCCCAAAAGATTGGACCAGCGGTATACTGGTTAAACCCTTCAAGAACGGCGATACGCTAATCTGAGACAACTGGAGGCGCATCAACTTAGCGTCAATGTCTAGTAAAATACAGCCTCTAAGAACAGCCCAAGACTCACCTCAGGGAAGAGCAATACGGCTTTCAATCTGATAGGTCTTTCTAATATCTTATTTTCAATCTTAGACTAATAGTTAAAAAAAAAAAAAATATGCATGCATACTTCAGTGATTCTCAAAAGGTATTCAATTCTGTTAATGGAAATATTTTACGGAAGATTTCGAATTTTACGGAGTACCTGATAAATTAGTCAAAATGACAATCTTATTCTATGAAGATAGTGGATGTTGTGCGTCCACAGAAAACGAGGATACGACTTTCTTCAAGATAATGTATGGTGTTAAGCAGGGATATGTCCTATCCTATCTTCATTCCTGTTGGCTATTGCTACTGACTGCATTCTAAGGGGGTCTTCAGATTCGGAAATAAAGATTCTCGTCCTACAGGTCTCTGACCTGGGCTTAGCTGATTACGTTGTTCTTCTCGAAGAAGCGAAACTACAATTTCATCTGCTACTCCAGGCTTTACATGAAAAGGCTGAAAAAGTCGGGCTTACAGTGAATATCGTAGGACAAAGAGCATGGCTACGTCTGACTATCCGCTGACATAGAAATGCAAATACAAACCAATTGAATAGGTTAACGAATGTAAGTGCCTCAAGAGTTGGATTGATTATAAGGGTAAAACAACCAACGAAATCAAAAGGAAAATTGGACAAGCTACATCGGCTTTTAATAAGTTGAACCCAATTTACAGCAGTAAGAAATACTCTATGTGCTATAAGTTCCACCTCATGAATAGCAATGCGATGTGCATTCTCCTTGATGCCAGTGAATGCTGGAAACTAAATGTCCAACTGGAAAGACGACTCCTAGCCTCTGAAAACATTTGCCTTAGAAGAGTTCAAACAGCATGTCAGGAAGAGGTTACGAACATAGGAGTTTGCCAACAATCGCAAATAATATTTGATGTGGAACTCTAACGTTCGCGGAGACCCCTTCATCTCCGCAATACGTAATTAATTATAATGCATCTATAGGTTTCTTTGAGGAAATGTGTTGATGTTAAATTATTTTCATCACATCTTGGAGTTCGTGGAACAACTGAATGAAATCTAAATCATATAAATATTTTACTTTTATTGCTAATTACTTTTATGTTCAATGAACGGTGACGAAGATTTGGGAAAAATGAAAATGTTGTATTCAATTTGCTTATAAAAACTGCCCACTTCACCCTCTACTTTATTTTAATAAGAGTAAATTCCAAAAACTACAAAACGATTGTAGACGTTATATAATTTCTTTAAAATTATGCGCCCCTGGAAATTTCTCCAACTGGGGCAAGTGCCCCCTCCAAAAAAGGGCCACTGACCTGACATCACTTCCAGCAACAGCTAAATAGGTACCACTTTGGTCGAAGCACAGATCTTTGACTTCATAGCTGCCTTCCAATTGAATGGTTTTGAAATTCTTCAACTTTCTCAAATCCCATATTTTGACACTGGCGTCATCAGCAGCAGTTGCAAGGTAATAACCGTTCTCAGAGAAGGAAATGGCCGATACTTGTCCCATATGACCTAAAAAAATGTAACATGAAAACGATAACAAGAAACATTCATACAACAAAAGATTGATTCATATTAAAAGTAAAGGAGATTAGAATCTTGAAAAATTAATGATGATGATCAAAGTGGGCTTTGACTATTATAATTACAATGCTAAAATAGGTCACTCATGTAGAATAATATGTATCCTAAATAAACTGCATATGAAAGTTTCATTTTGGGCCTTATAATTCACTTTAAGAGTTTGTTAGGTATCTGTACATTGTTGTTGTAAAAAAAAGAAAAAAAAACAAAAAAAAACTACCAAGCAAACTCATAAAGTTAGTTGTTTTGTTTTTCTCAATAAGGAAGCACTGAGTCCTAAAAAAAAAAAAAAAAAAAAACTGCCTACTTTCAAAAATTACAGATCTGATTCACACAAGC
This sequence comes from Artemia franciscana, assembly GCF_032884065.1. Lineage (NCBI taxonomy): Eukaryota > Metazoa > Arthropoda > Branchiopoda > Anostraca > Artemiidae > Artemia > Artemia franciscana. Next base: position 19,240,748 of record NC_088875.1, on the reverse strand, counting down.
TTAGAACTTCAATTGAAATATGTATGTAGAAAAATTGGTGTTAAGTTTGTTGTGACGTAATTAGTCCCGCAAGGCAAAAGTAAACTATGGGAGGGGGACACAGTATTTAATGCAGAGTAAATGCACGTTGAAGCCACAAAAATGTAATAGGCCTCTCTGACCTTCAGGTGATTTCAAACATAAAAAAGACCTCAAATTTCTTGTTTTTTTTTCACGTCGATTTCTTTTCAGAATTTTTTTTCAGAAATGTAAAATTATATATTTAAAAATTTTCTTAAAAAAAATTAACGTTCAGATTAAAATTAGGAATTTTTCCTGATTGTAAAAAATGTGCAAAAGTGATTCCGCTGTTTGAAGGAGGGGACAACTAGGCCTACTGATTATAGGCCTATTTCATAGTTATAAGTTATTGCGAAGATAATTGAAAAGCTTATTGATCGTGGGACTGTGAATTTTTCTGAAAACAGAGGATTCTTTTTTACATTAAACTGGTATAAGAAAGGGTGGTTTGCCATTGCAGGCTATTTTACTGCTTACTTCTTTTATTAATGATGCTTTGGACATGGGAATAAAATAGCTGCTGTAAATTTCTTACGAATATTTTACTCAAAAATCTCTATTATTAAATCAAAATATTGTTGTTACTTAAAGTTCCCTTACAATAGTTGTATTTTGGCAATGTCCACAATTGTCCCTAATAAATATTAAGATTTGCCATTGCTCCACGAAAAGGTTCACATCAGCTACTAGTAAATTAGAAAAAAAAATCCCAAAAGTACCAAGTTATTAATTGATTTTACTTAAAAATAGTTGATTTTGAATATTAAATAATTGATTTAAAAACTTAAAAATAGTTGATAAGCTGAATTTACTTAAAAATCGGTTGTTAAACTACGCTGTCTTCAGGAATGAGGTGTCATTGCCTCGAAACTGACTGATGTACCTTTCTTTCTCTTTTAGCCGTCCATCTAAAGTAGCTAACTTAGAAAATATATTAATAACTTCGTAGTACCAGCTGAGTTTGATAAGACTATTGTAAGTTTTGGGCTCGTTCATGGGCTATACCCTTTTTAAGGTCTGAAGGGATTAAGAGTCTAAGTCTTAATTTGCACATTGAAACAAAGAATTCAGATTGCGGTCTACATATTATAAATATGCGAAGGACCACTTACAGCTTCCACCATGGACAAGTAACCGTATTGTGACAAGTCGGTATGGGATTATCGACCCTAATGAAGCGATCATTGCCCAGATTGCCAGATATAACTCTAATATTGTTACTCATCCTTGGGCAATTATTTCGAGGGAATAGGTTTTGTTTTTTGTAGTTAGATATCCATTTTTTCTTTATTTTTCTTGTGTTTGTGTATTCTTCTGTTCGTGTTTCTGTTTTTTTTTTGCTTTTTTATCTTATACTCCATCTTTTTCTTTTGATGGGAAATAAATATATACATACATACATTAAAAGTCTGAAACTTGAAAGTAACGATTGGCTTTTAAACCGTGATCATCTTTGTTAATGAAGGGCTTCCAATTGTTCCTTCTTGATGTGCCTGTTGATAGTCCTAGGTGGATCTTGACATTCATTTTAGGCTAAGAAAAACATCTTATAAACATTTTCTCTCTTCCCAACATATTCAAGAGCGAGAAAAATTGTCTCCGTTCTATTATGCAGCGATTACTTATAAAAATGGATCATAAGACATAATTCCTCAATTAACATAGCAAAGAGCAGCAGCAGCAATATTCTTTTCGATCACATTCATCAAATTATTCTTGATGAATAAAAGGACTTCAAGGATTCAGAAACCTTCCGTATGACGAAGCTCTAAGAAGGCTCACTCTCTACAAACTTGAGACAAGAAGAACGATCTTAGACTTAAAAACCCTCTTCAAGATAGTTCATGAGAATTTTGGGAATGTAAAAGACAAGCTTGTTCAAATAACTCCCCAAAGCAACACAAGATCGCACAGTCTGCAATTGGAGCCTGTGAAGATGAAGATTGCAAGATCTAATTCTTACCATCATTCACTGGAACAAACTACCATTCCCAGTCGAAAAGATGAAATTACATGGAAACCTTTTCCAATGACCTAAACATAAAGATACCATATCTCGAGACTTTAAATATCGTCAACGTAGGACGACTTTAAATGGCAATCGTGTCGCAGTCGATCCGCTCTTCGCCCTGCCATAACATTTTTCTTTTAATAGCGTGTCAGTTATATAGAAATTTTGTATTGAGAGGCGTGAGGAATAAAATTATTTATTCACAAACCACTTTCCTGAACATTGCTAAATTACATTTTACGTTAATAAATACAATCAGTCACTATAATAAATATTTAAAAAAAGATTACAATAAATACACAATTTAATAAAGGTGGCACTATACAAGTGTCTGAAATTTAGGATAGACATTCTTTTATGCAGCATGTATTTTGCATTTCCTTCTTTCATCTTTGGGACTGGCCCTGCAACAACCCTTGTGTAGGGTTAAAATCTGGGGGAAGGATATCAAAGTGTTTATGGGCATCTAGAAATTTTTTCTCCAAAATAAATACTCAGGTTCAGTCTTCTTTGCTCCAGCGAAACTAAATCAAATTTAATACAAATTCAGAATACGGAGTTTCCGGGCCACGGAAAACAATAGCATGAGTACGTTTCTCAGTTTTCTCTATATGGTCAGATTGTTCCATAGTTAAACCAAAGTTTCATACTGGGGCAACATACTCTAAAAGCGGTTTAATTAGCAAAGGTTTGCTACCACAACACTTTTGTTGGCGAAATCAACCAAATGTTGCTATAACACTTCAAACTACCAAGGCAGCTTAAATCTAGTTTCCTCGCATACATAATTTTTAGCTTTTAAAGATTTTAAAAAACGGTTTTAAAGCTTTTCGGTCAACAGACTAACCAACTGAAATATTTGATTTTTTAAGCTTAAGCATGGGGAGGTCCTGACATGATCACCATTATGTTCTATAAAAATAAAGATTAACAAAAAAAGTAAATAGTAATAATAATAACCATTACATAAACGCATGAACTGATTATTTTCCATGAACACATTTTCCCTTTTGTATGTTTTGAAACCGGGGTCATTTCCAAATGAATTGAATTCCAAGTTTACATGATTTTCCATTTCTCTGTTTTTTTTTGTTTTTTTTTTGTTTTTTTTTGTATAGGCTCCAAGCTTCACTTCCATGACGAATTATTTAATGATTTTTTTTTAATTAACTTTAAAAATATTCACAGGCAACTAATTAAAAATTAAAATGAAACCGAAATCTTTTTTTTTGATAAAAAAAAAACTTTTAGCCCTTTATAATTGAATTCCTTACCAGTGAAGTTAGCAACGTTGGTCTGTTCTTTCAAATCCCAAATCTTTATTTGTGCGTCAGCAGTACCAGTTGCAAAAATCAGGCCATCAGGATGAAACTGTGCCACAGTAAGGGCCACACCACCACCATCAGATACCTAAATATAAAAAATCAAACCAAGTACTAAATTGGGACATTCGAGCAATTTGAAAAGTGATGATGTGAAATTTATAAACAAAACATTAAATTCACATGAATTAAAACTAATTAGAAATATTTATTCTTTGTTAGGCTAATGGAGCTAACAAAATGAAAACTAAAGTACTGTAGAACATATATCATTGTCCACCAAAAAGGAGAAACAGAAGAACATATTTAAATAGAAAGTATATACCTCTCTTCCTGGCGGCAATATAGAAAGTCCACCTTTCTTCCACCGCAAAAATAACTCAAAACTGTCAAACTTGGAGAACACTTTCTAATTTTTGGCGAAAAATCCAACTATCTGGTTAGCCACTATGCTATTTTGACTGTTGATACAAACATTGCACCAACACAGACATAATTTTTACACTAACGGTAGAATGAAGTCAGGGTTCTTTTATTTCAGCCAGAACCCAAGTGGACTCTCTGCTTCTGACTCTTGAAGACATATAGTTGGATGTAATTTTCCTAGAGTCTGTAACTATGTCAAGAGTTCGGCTGTAAGATTTAAATCCTATTTAAATTTACCAGACTAATGCCCTGACGAGGATAGGCTGGGTAAAAAAGGTTGTGAGAAAGTTTGGGGTCTCCCCTCTGTCATAAGCTCCTTCCTTGGTCACTATTTCCGGAAGAAAAACTCTGCCTGCATGGCCTCATAGTGCCAAAATGATGGACCTTTCATGAGTTTTTCTAACCAGAACCTTAACTGCAAACGGCACTATTGCACTACATTGCACTCTGATTAATGGGTAATTCTAATGGGATTGGTTTGTTTTGGAGAGCTTTTCTGCCAGATTAATCTTTTCCTAGCTAAGCTATCTATTTTGGGCTGCCTCTCTATTGTCGTAAAATACTTGCAGGAACAAATAAAAAACGAGTCTGAGGTAACAGGCTTGAGATTGCTTATGCACAGCCTAAACTCTTGTTGATAGAATAGCATCGTCAAGTGATCCTGGATCTTGGAGACCCCCTACTGTCTGGTTCTAAGCAGGCTTAAACACTTAGTTTAGAATCAAGGAGAAGTATTAGTCCCTGACCTGCACTGATGGTAATCATTTCTTTTCCTTAAGTCACAACAATTCAGTGATTTAAAGGATAGAAAATTGCGACTAGGACGTTACAACGTTAAAAAAGAACTGCCCTATCAACATTTTGACTAACGGAATCAGATATTCTGAGCTGCACATGAAACATAGAAACATGAACGAACAGAAATTAGCTGATATAGATTCTATTTATTTAGGTAGGAAAGACGCGGCGCATAGGCAGAGAATATGGCCCATGACGAACATGGAACCTTCCAAGTTTGGCTAAGGTTGGAAAAGTGTTAACAATAGAATTCTAGTTGCTCATTTCACGACCCAAAGGGTAAAGTATCAGGCATAGTGGAATATACCAGGGTAGACCCAATAGACAGATATAATGGAACCTTAGATGAACTTTACTTCAGTTACGGGAACAAATAGACAGAATTCCAAGTATGAATATGGCATTTGTATTAGGAAGGTAATTTGGGTTTGGAAAGGAATATAAAAACGGTTATGGACTGCTACTTTTAGAGGGCTTAACAATCTAGTGACAACCAACAAAGTATTTTGTCACAAAATGGCCCATAACTTAACATAGTACCCCCAAGACGGTAACACAGCCAACCTTACTGAAAGCGTAATTGTAAATCAAACACTGGCAGGATCCATACCCCAAGACCAGAACACAATTTGCACTTCATTGAAAAAAATACAAATGAATATGCATTATCAGTTTAATATACATTTACTGATATTTATTCATCAAAATGTTGATAATATTTAATTTATTAAATTTATAGAAGTAAAAACATTTAAATTTTTTTTGAGTTAAGCGCAAATTATGTTCTGGCCTTGGGAAGGCATATTAATTTATTTTTTTGGCTAAATGGCTTCCTCATAGTTTTAATCGGACGATTTTGGGAAAAAAAGGAGCGGGGAGTAGGCCTAGTTACCCTCAAATTTTTTGGTTATTTAAAAAGGCAACTGGAACTTATAATTCTTTACGAACGTTTTTATTAGTAAAAATATACATAACTTACGAATTAACTTACGTAACGAAGTTCTATATTTGTATGTTTTTATTACGCATATGAGGGGGTTCATCCCCTCGTCAATACCTCGCTCTTTACACTAAAGCTTAAATTTTGTCCCAATTCCTTAAGAATGACCGCTGAATCACAAAGGCCATAGAAAAAATAGTTGAAATTAATAAAATTACTTTAGCGTAAAGAGCGAGGTATTAGGAGGAGGTGAGCTCCTCATATGCACAATAATTTCTGTTCATTTTAAGTTTTAACGCTGCTCCTTACTTTCAATTGAAGAAACTTTTTCATATTCTATTTTTCATTGTTCTTTAAAAAAATGCTAAAAAATCCTGCGTCCCCTTCATGGAAATTTTTCCCTATAACTTTCAATTTCCGTTAGAATGAGCCCTCTCACGACATTCTAGGACAACTGGGTCGATACGATTACCCCTGAAAAAAAAAAAACGCACCCTTAATCTGTCTTGTGGCAAAAAAATGCAAAATTCCACATTTTTGTAGATAGGAGCTTGAAACTTCTACAGTAGGATTCTCTGATATGCTGAATTTGATGGTGTGATTTTCGTTAAGATTCTATGACTTTTAAGGGGTGTTCCCCTATTTTCTAAAATAAGGCAAATTTTCTCAGGCTCGTAACTATTGATGGGTAAGTTTAAACTTAATGAAACTTATATATTTAAAATCAGCATTAAAATGAGATTCTTTTGATGTAGCTATTGTTATAAAAATTCCGTTTTTTAGAGTTTCGGTTACTATTGAGCCGGGTCGCTCCTTTCTACAGTTCGTTACCACGAACTGTTTGATAGTTTTTCTTTTAATTGAAACTCCACCTAAACGTTTCAAGTTAATGCCCTCAAGTGTCAGTAGTCATAGTAACCGTAGAAGTAGTATCAAAAGTATACACATAGTGTTCTGTCACAACTTACCCTGAAAGGTCTAAATTAATAATGTAAGCCGTTACGGTGATATTGCTTTCTCACTCAATGACAATCTACATGTTCATAATTTTATTTGATTTAATTCAGCATCCGCCTGTTCCTAAGATATTCTTGATATTCCCTTTTGAAAACCTGCATACGGATGGCAGGTTCTCATCCGTACAACCGAAATTTTCAGAAATATTCTCTGAGAATTTCACCTTCATACCGTTAGGCATAGTTGTAATAGTAGTCGTAGTAGTAGTAAACTACCCAGCTTAATACAATAAGCCATTGCAATGATATTGTCGATTTGCTCTTATTTAACCTGTATAGTCGTATACTTTTTGAAATTTTCATCTTAATGCCCTTAACCTTGCAAGTAGTTGCGATAGAAGTAGTAATAGGAGCAAAAGTAATAGTAGTAGCAGAACTAGTAAATGTTGCAGTAGCAGTAGTATTAGTAGTAGTGCAAATATTGCCTTTTGGTCAATTGATCATCCCCTTTAAGTATTCTCTGAGAGTTACAACTTAATAAACAAACCAATTCTTAAGATACACCATTTTCACAATCTAAATGCACATAGTCTCTTTTGTTAGTTTGAATTTGCCATCAATATTCTCTCAAATTTTACATTCATAGACTTAGCCTTAAAAGTACTATTATCACAGTAGTTTCGGTGGTAGTAAAAGTAGCTACAATATTAATGTTGTATTAGCAGTAGTAGCAGCAGTATTATTAGCGGTAGTAGCATGTGCATATTGCCTTTTGGTCAGTTGAACATTGCTTTCATAATGCCCCGGAAGTTTTACCTTGACACGTTAAGCTGTTCCAAAAATATTGTTGATATGCGCTTTTGAAACCCTTTTGACGCCCTTTACACCTTAATACTCTAAAATTTACAAGTTGTTGCAACTGAAATAGTAGTTGGCGTAGTTTAGTATAAGTAGTAGCATAAGGAAAAGTAGCAGAGGTATTAGTGTTAGCAGTGACGAACATATATTACTATTTACCAATTGATCTTCCCCTTTAAGTATTCTCCTAAAGATTCAACTAAATACCCATATCAATTCTTCTGTCAAATTTTCACCTTCATACGTGTAGCCTTCATTGTACTACTATCGTAGTAGTACTGGTAGTACTAGAAACGGTAGTGACAGAGTGTATAATTATTAGTAGTAACAGTAGTAGCAGCAGTATCAATAACAGTAGTAACAGTTACATTTTGCCTTTTGGTCCACTGAATATCCCACTCATGATGCCCCTGAAGTTTCTTCTTGGTAAGATAAGCCGTTCCAAAAATATTGCTGATACGCCCGTATCAACAATCCGTATACACACAGTATGTTTTGACTTAGTTCAAATTTCGCCTCAACGTCTTCTCAGATATTGTTTTCAATATCCTCAGCCTTAGTAGTACTCACTACAGAAGTATTAGTTTTAATCATAGTAGTGGTAGTAATAATAGTACTTTTGGTAGCAGTTGAAGCAGCAGTAGTTGTAGCGGTAGTAGGGTGCAAACGTTGCCTTTTTGGTCAAATGATCATCTTCCTTATCATCTCCTGAAAATTCTATACTCAGTCACTCCTGAGGGGCACCCTTTTAATAGTCCATATACACATAAAATGTTATGATGTAGTTCAAAACTCCCCTCATCATTCCCTAAAAGACTTATCTTAATGCCCTTCGTATTCTGGGAAAGTAGAAGTCAAACATGCATACCTCTTCTCAATAATATACACTATATGTAAACAATAAACAAATTGCATAGCTTGCAGCCCTTGCCCCGACGACTGGAGGGGAGGGACGGGGTGACACCCCCAAACACATAATTTCTCAGCTTTTCAACAATACTGAAAAAATTGATGTCTCAAACTTTATTTGGATGTTCGTTATAGAAAATGATGGGTGTGTGTGGGGGGGGGGGTCTCTCAAATCACTTTAACTCTTAAAAAAGAACAATATAACTTCCATTTTACAATCAAATGAGATCCATCTGAATTTAATACCACCCATTTAATGCCACCCATCCTATAAGAACCTTATATGCCCCCCAGGGCATAACTTAAAGCACTTGCCCTAGGGCTCTGGGGATGTTCCAGTCTTGGAGGCATTGTTGTATATTCTTTGGACTATTTTAAACAAAACTGTCATCGCACAATCTCAATCATGTACATTTGGTGAAAAGAAAAGTGGTTTGGTGGGGGGGGGGGCTAGTTATCTCCATCACTATTGACCCTTAAGAGGGAACTAGAGCTTCCAATTTCAACAAAATGAGCCACCTCTAAAGTTTATACAACCACCCTTTCTATAAGAGCCTCAAATGCCCCAGAGGCATAACTTACGACCCTGGCTCTTAGGTTCTAGTGGTTTGTATCAATCTCAAACACCTTGTTATATGATCTGTGGACTATTTTGAACAAAAGGATCGTCTCAAAATATCTATTCGATGTATCTTGGGAAAACAAGTCGTGCTTGTATGTGTGGGGTGGGAGGGTAGCGGCGCTCTGATAACTTTGACTCTAAAAAAGGCCACTAGAACTTCTGATTTCCAATCCAGAGTCCCCTCTTAAGCATGTCCGACCACCCTTTCTATAAGAGCCTCATATGCTCCCGGGCATAACTTACAACCCTTGCCCTGAAAGCTGTAGGGAGGGTCTTCCTCACAGACACAATTTCCAGACCCTTCAACTACGATGGATAAAATTGTAATCTCCAAATTTTGATTGGAGGTGTTAAGGGAAATGAAGAGCATGGAGGGGGGAGGGGTGGTTGCTCTCAAATCACTTTGACTCTTAATAAGGGCACTATAACTTCCAATTTTCAATCAAATAAGCCCCATCCAAAGTTTATACGACCGCCCATTCCATAAAAACTTTATATGCCCTCATGGTATAACTTACAACCCTATCCCCAGGGCTCTGGGGGGTTGTTTCAATCCTAGAGGCAATATTATATATTCTTTGGACTATTTTGAACAAAATCGCTCTCATAATTTCAATCAGATTTTTAGTGAAAAGAGAGGTTGTCAGTGAGGAGGGGAGGGGGCTAAATACCCTCCATGACTTTCGACACTTAAAAAGGAAATAGAAGTTCCGATTTTCAACCAAATGAGTCTCTTCTAAAGTTAAAGAACCATCCCTTCCATAAAAACCCTAAATGCCTCGCGGCATGGGAAGAGAATTTCGATGAAGGGGGCGCTGGATTTTCCAGAATTATTTAAGAAACAATGAGAAATTAAATAAAAAAAAGCTTTTTTTTAGCAGAAAGTAAGGAGCAGCTTTAAAACTTAAAACGAACAGAAATTATTACGCATATTAGGGGGTAACCCGGCTCAATAACCGGGTCGGCCTTTAAATAAAACAAGAGCTAAAAGCTCACATGGCACTCGTGACAAGGCCGGAAGAGCCAAGAGGTCATATGGCATGAGCTCTAGCAAAATTCTACGAATCAATAGATTGATTTAAAATTGAAATCAGAGGCTTAATGCCGGTCGGGATTTAAAATAAGAGCTCTTAGTCACGAGGTCCTTTTAAACATCAAAATTCATTACTATCCGACCACCCAGTCGTAAGTTAAAAATACCTCATTTTTTCTAATTTTTCCTCTCCCTTCAGCCCCCCAGATGGTCGAATCGCGGAAAACGACTTTATCAAGTCAATTTGTGCAGATCCCTGACACACCTCCAATTTTAATCGTCCTAGCACGTCCAGAAGCACCAAACTTGCCAAAGCACCGGATCCCCCTGACTCCACCAAAGAGAGCGGATCCAGTCCGATTACGTCAATCACGTATCTGCGACATTTGCTTTACCCATCAAGTTTCATCCCAATCTCTCCATTCTAAGCGTGTTCCAAGATTTCCGGTTTCCCCCTCCAACTCCCACCAATGTCACCAGATTTGGTCAGGATTTAAAATAAAAACTCTGAGACATGAGTTCCTTCTAAATATTAAATTTCATTAAAATCTGGTCATCCGTTCTTAAGTTAAAGATACCTCAATTTTCACGCTTTCCAAGACTTCCAGTTTCCCCCTCCAACTCCCCCCAATGTCACCGGATCTGGTTAGGAAGATCTCTGAAGCACAAGATCCTTCTAAATATCAAGTTTCATTAAGATCTGATCACCCGTTCGTAAGTTACAAATACCTCATTTTTTCTAGTTTTTCCTAACACCCCCCCTCAGCTCCCCCAAAGAGAGCGGATCCAGTCCGGTTATATCAACCACATATCTTGGAATTGTGCTTATTCTTCCCACCAAGTTTCATCCTGGTCTTTCCACTCTAAGCCTTTTCCAAGATTTCCCGTTCACCCCGCCCCAACTCCTCCCCAATGACACTGGATCCGGCCGGAATTTAAAATAAGAGATCTGAGTTACGAGGTCCTACTAAATATGAAATTTCATTAAGATCCGATAACTACATCGTAAGTTAAAAATACCTCATTTTTTCTAATTTTTCAGAATTAACCCTCCCCCCAAACTCTCCCAAAGTGAGCGGATCTGTTCCGGTTATGTCAATCACGTATATAGGACTTGTGATTATTTTCCCCACCAAGTTTCATCCCGATCTCTCCACTCCAAGCGTTTTCCAAGATCTTAGGTTTCCCCTTCAACTCCCCCCAATGTCACCGGATTCGGTGGGGATTTAAAATAACAGTTCTGAGACACGATATCCTTTAAATATCAAATTTCATTAAGGTCCAATCACCCGTTCATAAGTTAAAAATACCTAATTTTTTCTAATTTTTCCGGATTAACCGTCCCCCACTCCCCCCACAGAATGGTCGAATCGGGGAAAAGACTATTTGTAATCTAATCTGGTCTGGTTCCTGATACGCGTGCCAAATTTCATCATCCTAGCTTATCTGGAAGTGCCTAAAGTAGCAAAACCGAGACAGACAGACCGACCGACAGAATTTGCGATTGCTATATGTCACTTGGGTAATACCAAGTACGATAAAAATATACGAATATAGAAGTTCGTTACATAAGTTAACTAGTAAATTACGTATAATTATTACAAATGAAAACGCTCGTAAATAAAATTAAAAGTTCTAGTGGCCTTTTTAAGTAACTAAAAAAATTGGAGGGCAACTAGGCCCTTCCTCGCTCCTTTTTTCTCAAAATCGCCCTATCAAGACTTTGAGAAAGCCATTTAGCCAAAAAAAAAGTAAAATTAATATGCAAATTTCGTTTTCATTATTCATGTGTCGTGGGCCAAAATCAAAACCTGCATTAATCCAAAAACGTTCATAAATTAAATAAATAAAAGAAAAAACAAGTTGGAATGACTGAAGAAAAGATTAAAGCAAATTCTTGAATGTGAATTTTAGACACTTTAAACTTATCCCATTCAATCGCCAAAGAGTTTAAAGGGGTGGACTAGAGTTGTAGTGTGGAAGGAGATAAAAATATTGTTAATTTGGAGAGACTTAAAGAATATATTTTGCAAGAAGAGGAAAGTGGACAATAATGAAGCAATCAGGGGCTTCAGTCAAAATCCCCAATGGCTACCAAAATATGCAAGGATTAACAACAGTGACTGTAGTTAAGCAGTATGGGTAAATGTTTCTACCAATTCAACCTTCTAATAGCCCTAATAACATGTGCTTACCCAGTATATCATCCGATGTACCAGTGGTACGGACGCAAAATAGATACATCCCACTACTTGATCAGGAGTATCCACCCTTACCAAGAAGCAGAGAAGCATATAGCGAACAGGAAATAGACTCCAGAGGGCCATTATTATATGGACTACTTTATTAGGTACTCCTTTTCTGAAAAAAATGGGTATCTCAAAATTTTGACCAGATATCTTTGAAGCAGCTAAAAAGGATGTTGGAAGAGGGCTGGCTGACCTTGAACCACTTTTGACTCTTAAATAGGGCAATAGAATTATCAAATTCTACCGATAGCCGGTCTCCGAAGTTTCTATGACCACCTCTTCCATATGAAGTCACTCCGGGAAAAAATAATAAATAATACATTGAAGCCTATTTTAGCTTTACAATAGACAGCAATAAAGTGTTTTCTCTGATAAATCTATGAACATATTTAATTTCAACATGTGTTTATTTTATGTGGCTTAAAGCAGAAAAAGTCTCTAATTTTTAGATTATCAAACATTCTCATATTTTATTTCAGTGACTCACATCTTTAAACCATCCTCTTTCGTTTCACGATAAGTGAATAATACTTTCGGCATAAAAATATCCATATTATGTTTAGAACAAGTGTTACTCACTTTTGACAAAACACGCCCAGTTCGGATGTCAGAGAAGGCCCAATGTTCATCAGTTCCAGTTGAAAGCACATAGTCTCCTGTGGCGTGGAGAGACAGTCCTGTAACAGCGTCTGCATGAGCACGAATGATTTGAGAGCATTGTGAATTACTTACATTCCAAACACGGACAGTTGTATCTGGACTTGAGGTCACAACGATATCCTTGAAAGAAAAGATAATATAAATTAAGGTATTCAACGAAAAAATCTTAGAGATATGAGTTGACATTTGAATAAATCTACACTTTGCATACAAAATACTAAAAAAGTTTGCATCAGACATTAACATGGACGTACCTACGGGATCAAACCAGCACCCCCCCCCCCCCCTTCCAGTTAGAAGACCAAGGATGTGCAGAAAAGGCCATATTTTTAACGTCTGATAAAAAGTTGAAATTTTACGGTCCAAAAAAACTGCTCCTCCTCCCAGCAAAAAAACTTTTGTCAGTTCTGGCATGTGGGCACTCACCAACATCTATTTATTAAGATGGAAGTTTAAGAGTCTTGCATCCTTTAACAACCAGATGTTAAAAACGACTGAAACTAGAAAAATAAAAATTTGTGCAGTCCTTCATCCCTTTTCAGCCTACTTCCAGGGTGGATCTAGAAAATATTTACAGCTCTTCCATTAATGTAGTTTGTTATTCCAGTAAGTTTATCCAGAGCTCGATTTATCCGCTAGCTGAAAGATAAACAACCCAATAGATTCGCCATTCAACGCACTTTCTACGACAACAATTTTTTTTGTCTTAAATTGACCTGATGAAGCATGTAATAATGAGAAATATGTACAAAAACAATAACACAAATTAAAACGACAAAGTTTACCCATAGCCTAAAGGTAGATCACGGGTGGGAGTGGGATAAAGGTATGTTTATTTTTCACCTACCGTATTCGTGCAATACCTGACAAATATACCCATTTCTTTCTCTCTATCTTTTCGACTACCCTTATACTTAAGTTAGCTGTTGAGAACGCTAGCTTAAATCTCCAAAAGTTCTATTCTTAAAATTTTCTTCTTAGCGATTTTTCTTATCGATTTCATGAAAAGGGATCAATAGTTACCAAGTATAAAATTTTGACACTAACATAAGGATCGTAGGCAAAACTTATTCTACAAAGTTTCATCAGTAATAGGAGTTTGCTCGGGAGTTTTGAAGCATACTAATTTTAGATGTGCATTATTTAACAAACATTTCCTGTTTACTTTTCCTACCACAAGCAATATCAGAACTGTAGTTTTAGTTTTTATATTATTACACATAATAGTTTTTTATTTTTTACACATAATAGTATTATTATTTACACGAAAAAGTTTTTATATATATTACACATAAACGTATTTAAAGGTGCATCTGAAGCTTGATAATAGACTTACACACGGGAATCAGGAATAACTGTACAATCACATTTACACAGGGAGTCAGGCATTAGAGTCACTCAAATATGACATAATAACCAAAAAAAAGAAGAAATTTTTGAACAGATAACCATGTTATAGCATCTCTTGTTAAAAGAGACATTTTCTATTCCTTGTTGCACAAGACAGGGACTGAATTCTCATGTGTGTGCTTTTTAGCTATGGTGTTTTTAATAGTACAGTTTCAATTTTGATCCGGCACCATTGTCAATGGGTTTCAGGCTACTTTTTGAAATTCCCTTATATTTGTTTTCACAAAAAAAAAACTTTTACCTATAGCATCAGCTGAAATGACTTTTCACATTTCTGAATCAGCTTCAAACGGCCATTCTTCCTCTTTTATATTTTTTTTTCTCAAAACACGGTTTTCAATTTTTGGTTAATTAGGGCTAGAGCTTGTTCTTTACTAGGATGCATGTAAGGCTGCAATCATGATATGAACCCTCACTTAATTGGCCTTTTCATACCTTTTCATAATCTTAACGGTTGTTTCCAGATGAACCACTTAATTCTACATAGAAATAAGGTTATTAAAGCAAATTTTTACCTCACTTGGATGATAGATGACATGGTTGACCTTCTTGGAGTGTCCCTTTAGAATTGCCACAACTTGCTCAGTATCTTTGTTAAAAACGGTGGCATTCTTGTCAGCGCCACCAGTTACAACTTTGGATGTATCAGCAGCATGCAAATCTATTGCCAAAATACCCGGAATACTAGCACTGTGTAGACTCTGAAAAAGAAAGAAACTTTGATAAAATTGATCTTTTAAAATCAAACAGAACTACAAACACTTAAGGGCTAAACATTTAGACAAGAGGTCTAACCATTACGGGAAAGTGGCAAGGAATTCAGTAAAATTGGGTTACGAAAAATGGAAAAAAACAACAGATAATACTATTAAAACTGCTAAAAAAACTACATAAAAACTAACAAAAAAAAAAAAAAAAAAACCCCTCCTGAGCCTCCCGCTCTTTACACTACCATTATATTCATTTTTATAACGTAAGGTGGTATCGAGTGTGTCTCTTCGTCTAAGATGTGTTTTCTTTTCTTCGTGGCTGGTGGGGCGCTGAAACATCATATAAAGACGTTTTAAGGTTCATTTGAAAGCTAACTTTTGAACTTGGTATCTGGCCGTTAGGTTGCTATCTTCTCTTGGGTCGTCCTCTAGGCACATTTTATACTAATTAGAACTAGTGCAAAACTATAATGTATCTTTTTGTCACATCATATTATAATTAAAAAGTCAAAAGCCTTCCCCGAAACAAAACATCTGCACGGAACACACGGATTGCCTGGTAAGGGTAGCAATTTTGGGGCATGCCCCACCAAGACATCTCTAAAATCTTGATGCCGCCCTTAAGATATTTAATTTTTGTAATTCAAAATGTTACGTGTATAAACCTAAAGAAGGCTAACTGGCCGTTAGGTTGGTATCTTCTCTTGGGTCGTGCTCTAGGCACATTTTATACTAATTAGAACTACTGTCTGAACACAAAACCTTTCATACAATGTATAACGTCATTGCAAAACTATAATGTATCTTTTTTGTTATTTAAATACGTTTAGATGTGACATCATATCCATGAAAAATGTCTTTTTTTTTAAATTACGGTTGTAAAGTATGGCCAGCCAAAAGGTGCACATCCTGCCCATGACCCACCAAAACATTACCATACCCCACCGGTGGGCCTGCGCCTCGTGTTGACAATCACGGTAATAATTTAAAGCTTGGCCTTCGTCACGGTGATAAAGATAATGCTGACGAGCTAAACAAACCGTTAAGAAAAATTGTGAAGTCACTCCTTCCCTTTTCTGATGAATAATGAAACATTTTCAGCCAGCAGCACTCATAAAAGCGCTTACCAATAGACGCAGCTTAGTGGCTGCCCCCTCCTGAGCCTCCCGCTCTTTACACTACCATTATATTCATTTTTATAACGTAAGGTTGTATCGAGTGTGTCTCTTCGTCTAAGATGTGTTTTCTTTTCTTCGTGGCTGGTGGGGCGCTGAAACATCATATAAAGACGTTTTAAGGTTCATTTGAAAGCTAACTTTTGAAGTTACATACTTTTTATAAGCATTAAAACATAATGTTAAACTGAAAAGTAATTTTTACAGAAACTGTATCTTCACATTTTACAGAAACGCATATAGCCTACAGGATGATATAACACATGTATCTTTTGACAACATAATACAATAGAGGTATCTTTTGAAAAGCTGCTTCTCTGGATATGATATCCAATTTGATGATCCTGTTACCTGATTTTCTGAAATGTCATTACGCTTTTTGTACTATAACTAAAGTTTGACAAGTTTTGAAATTTTGACTATGAGTTTAAAACGCTTTTCTGGGGGAATCTTATGCTTTTCATCTCCTTCTTGTTAGTCACAAAAGGCCCTTACTTTTTTAAATGACGTCATATATGGTAGATTACAACCATAAATGACATGGTGCTACAACTTAAAAATAATATTAGTATTTTGAATATCCTTTTCGTAGTAATAATCAAGTCATTAATTTAAAACTAATGATCTATAGCCTACACTTTAATAGCAAGCAGTAAAAAATGTATGTAGGCGTTACCTCACGACATATATTGGACATACCTGGACATGATTTCAAAAACAATAAAAATTAAATTTATAAAAAAAGATTGATTTAAAAACTGGTCAAATATAAGTAACCCACAACATCATTCCGTATATGAGGGAAGAGAATTAAACTTAATTTTCCATGATAAAATTCACTTTCCGCTTAACTTTGACTTTTTATCTCACGTATTTAATAACTACTGCATAAATGCAAGAACCGTTTATGTAGAATAAAATATTTTTAACTCACTTTAAAAATTTTCAGTTGACCACAAAAATTTCTAAATTGACAAAGTTTCAAATTGACCTCTAAGCCATCGTCGGGAGGTTGCAAATATGTTGGTCTAATCAACTGGAAAGAAATTATGTTTTTTTTTTTTATTTACCTCGCTGTTTAAGCGTGAATATACTGCTGGTCACATAGAGATCCACAGTTGAAAATGTTTGGATGAGTTGATTTACTTACTGAATTTTCTTGTCGACTTGGCGCCAGCGTCAAGAGAGTAGACGCCATACTCCTCCAGGACACTCAGTCTTAATTAGTCGCGGGTGCATCTTCAAATATTATTCCTGTCTGACTTAGGCACTGATGTGGACTATCAGACCATCTCATTCTTGGAAGACCACTTGGTTCTTTCAACTTGGCGAGCAGGGAGTTGGAACTAAAGGCGATGCGACAGGCTTTTTTGTGGCATTCAAAGAAAATGGCATTACCACTTCAGCGTATGCAGTTATACCTGTAGGGGAAACGAAATTTGCCTCATACAGATCAGCAACTTGGCATTACTTGTAAAATCCTACCAGCTGAGTCACTCTATCTTTCGGGGTGCTTTCGTTTCAGTCACATCCAGTTTCTTTAGGTGGATTGAAGATGAAAACCCCCTTGCTCTTTTCCCTAAAGTTAAACTAAGTTCCAACTAGCTATTAAAAATAACTTATTTATAAAGATTAAGTGACTTTTAATTTTGCAAAAAAAACAAAAGTCAGTAAAAGAAGAAATGAAGAAAAATTAATAGTTTTACCGGGTGCGATGCAATGGTCCTAAAATCTCTAATAGTCTCAGCTGAGATTAGACCTTCCGGTACAGTCTTTCCTCTTTTTTTTCGTTCTTGAGTAAGCACCGTTGCCCTGTCTTGAAGTTTGGCAATAATTTCTGGAGTCATTCCAGCCGTCTCGGTGGGGGCTACTGCCGGTACTCCAACTTCAGCAACATCAGCCTAAAGGGTAAAAACAGATTAGAATGGTCACTCAAGATTTTATCAGATCTTTTTTTCTACATCTTCCCACATTTTACTAGAATTATCCTGGATTTTATATGAATTTCTCAGACAGATTCCATCAGTAGGGTGGTACCATATTGCCAGAGTAATAATTAAGAAATTCCTAAAAGTCATCAACATCATGTACATTTAGCAAATTCTGTGTGGCAAAATATTTCAGATGTTTTTCCAGGGATCTTCTGGGTGAAGAGAGCTGGAGGGGATAGTGAAACTATTCGATCAACCTCCAACCTTAAACATGAAATACTAAGTACCTCTTAAATATAGCCACTTATGGAGTGAAAAGATCCTAGAAAATACACAGGAATGTGCCAGAGCATTATTTTTTTAATAGATAAGACTTCCTTCCAGTTATAATTAATACTCTTTCAATGTAAACGATGATTTGAAGGCCGTATCCAGGGGAGGGGGGCCCTCCCAAAACTGCTGTCCAACTCGTTAAAACGCAAAAAGACTCATATCAACAAATTTGATGCATAACCGCAAGCTTTCATGTGTAAACTTAACATAAAAATCAAACTCAAACAGCAAAATCTAATGCATCTAAATAGTCTGCCCATTTCTCTTTAACACTTTCATTATCACTAATTTTGGCCCGTCCCTATCTTTGACAAGGACAAGTTCAGATTGACTATTCCCTGTCATATTTTTAGCCTGCCGATACAACTAATAGTAAAATATTTTACTATTATGCCGTCTGGCTGCATCTTCCAGATCTTCAGCAGTTTTATCCATGACCTCCACTTCATACCAGCTTTAATTCATATTTTAACGCTTTTTTACTATCCTTACACTCCCTTTATTTTCATATTATCTATCACTTAAATACTTTTTCGGACACACCACTCTTCGTCTCTACGAAACTTCTGCATTTTCACTAATTTTCCTAGCTGCGTTTTTAATTTTCTAGAAACCATCTGTGACTTCACAAACTGTTTTCCGAAAAGTGTTTCATCCATCTTCTAAATTGTTCATCAGATCTTAGACTCCCTGAATAGTATTCATGCATTCCTTGAAAGTTTATCTCAAATTCTCATCCTGGAGTCTACCAACTTCGTAACTTCACGGAAGGTAGCTACTCTTCCTAAATGATTTATCGCTTAAAGTCTTCTTGTACGAACCCCTCCCTAACTATTTTTCTCGCTATTTTTCCACCTATATTACTTGATTCCAATAATAGATATATAGGTAGATAAATAGAAAGGTATATACAAAGTAAACTTAAACAACAGAACAGAATGCTTCATCTATACCTACCGCAAGGCTTTACGGCAGGAAATGCAGGGAGACATTCTGCTGGACCACCAGCAAAATCCTACGCCTTTGTCGCAAGGAGGGGTTAAGGTACGTATAACCAAGCAAAAATCAAACCTGGAGACAGATATCCCCCACCATATTTCTGATAAACAAATATGGTATTCTACTTGCTGAATAATTCCAAATCCCAGGGATAAATCACCCCTTAGTGTTGTAATCTCAGGGTTTCTTTCCGCCATAAGTTTGGGAAACTGGGCTTAGAGACAAAACAAATGTGAGAGAAATGAATTGAAACGAATTTATAGGCAAAATTAAAAAAAAAGAATTGGGCAAGCCTTTGAACAATTCCCTTTGGAACTACTTAGAAACCTGACTCCCTAGAGTGGCGCAAATTATCCAACGGTGTTGCCAGTGGCAGTTATAACTAACAGAAGGACCATCTATTGATTATGGATTCACCATAACTTTTCGTTCAAAGTTATCACACTATACCTGCACACTAACAGAAAGAATTAAAAGATCATGGATCAAAACGCAACCAGTTTTTGGGTTCCAACCTTTCATCTTTAAACAAAATTCGACGATCAGAAATAAACACAGCAATCCATAAGAGGGAGGGGGGATTGATGAAAACAATAGAAAAATTACACAGAAAATATAAGAAAGTGACAAAACATATTGAGATTTCAGAAGAGCATACTCTCCTCCACCTGTGCGTACCAGCTCTTACCCTCATCCCCTAACATACAGATTTGTTTTTGTTTATTTGTGATATTATATTATATAACCAACCATATAACAATCAACCAAAAGAGACGTCAAAAACAAGACGGATTGAAGAGACTTCTTCTTTTTCTTTTTACAGAAGACTACAGCCACATAAAACAAACCAGAAAAGTGGGGGAAAACCAAACCGTTGAAAAATAATAAACACATCTTAATGTGAGTACCGAAGAAGTGAGGCATGCAGATATCTGGATGTTTGGGCCTTTAATTCTTTTTCTTTATGTTTTTTGTAATGTCTCATGAAGAAATCTTATAATTCCCTATAAAATAAAATTGTTTCCGTACTTCTATGAACATTAAAATATGGAACAAGATAAACAAAAAGGCGAGTAGGAGCAAAGTAAATTAGGAGAAACGATAAAACAAAAGGAATAAAGGGTAACTTAAAAAAAGGATGAAAAAGCTACATGACTGTGTAACCTACTACAATAAAATGAGTACTTGAATGAGAGAAACCCAAAACTCCTGAAATACAAATGATAAAAACAGAGAACATCAGTATACAACACTTAATGAGTAGCCTCAATAAAATGGCACAAGAGAAAGGAGATAAAAATATGAGACAAACGAAGGAATAGATTCATAAAGAAATAAAAATGGTGTAAAAATATAAAAAAAATTACGACGGTAGGTTGAGGGACAGCTGGAACTTGAGCATGTGGTTTGAGTGTAGCCACAGCCTCACGAAGGGAGCCAACTTCTTTTGTTAGTCGAGCAATCACTCTACAGCCAGCATCATGCTGATACAAAGCATGGCTAAAAAAAGAAAAAACAAAAAGAATATATCCTTTTAAAACTTCATAGTTCATTTATTCAATAGAAAAATAAAATACAGTAATATACACATTTGAAATAGCGTAGATACAAGTAAAAACTGCAGATTTTGACATCTAGAATAGGTTAAGAAAATGAAAGAAATAAAAAAAAAATGGGATAAGACTTGAGCTGTATATTAGCATTTATGATACCGTGTATTACGCCAAAAATAGTAAACAACAAACTTTGGCACTGAACCAGTAATTTTTCTAGATCTTTGTTGTATTTTTAAGCGTTTATCTTTAATGGATTACTGTTTCCAATCATAGTACCAAGTTTGACCTAGGCACTACCAATATATTTTATTTTACTGCTTGATGAGTTTTGAACTGTTTGTTAAACGGGTTTTCAAAAAAAAAGTAGATCGAATTAGCGAAGCCCAGACAAAGTTACCAATTGAGATGATCGAAAAAAGTGAGATCAGTTTACAAAAGGTAATGAGCATTTTGAAATAGGATACCTAACTATTAAACAGTCCATGGTAACGAATTGTAAGCAAAGAGCTACTCGCCTCAATAGTAACCGAAACTCTAAAAAAACGGAATTTTGATATACAAAAAATACGCCATAAGAAACAGCTTATTATGTTCATTGCAAACATACAAGATTCGTCAGATTTAGTGTTACCTATCAGAATTTAAGAGCCTGAGGAAATTTGCCTGATTTCTTAAATAAGGGGGAAACACCCGATAAATTTCACGGAATCTTGGTGAAAATAACACCATCAGATTCAGAGTACCCGAGAACCCTACAGCAGAAGTTTCAAGCTCCTATATACAAAATATGGAATTTTGCTATTTTCGCAAAAAGACAGATTATGGATACGTGTTTATTTGTTGTTGTTGTTTTTTTTTACAAGGGTGATCGTATTGAAATAATAGTCCTAGGAGATCTGGAAGGGCACATCCGAACACAAAATAAAAGTTACAGTCCCTTTTTAAGTGACAAAAAAGATTGAAGGACAACTGGCCCCCTCCCACGCCCATTTATTTCCCAAAGTTATCTGATCAAAATTTTGAGATAGCCATTTTGTTCAATATAATTGAGAAATCAAACAATATGTCTTTAGGGGTGGGGAGAGGCCTGTAAAGCAAGAAATTTGCCCATTGTTTACGTATATTATTTGTTATTGGGAAATATACAGATATTTTTCGGGGGGGGATTTTGTTCTTGGGTTGGATTTTTATTGGGAGAATCTTCCTTTGGGAGGGAAACTGCAGGGGGGAGGAGAACCCCGTAATTTCTCTATGAAATTCTTGTCAATTGTCTTACATTATCTTTGTCAACTCAATTTTGCATGTGGAGATGTTCTGGGGGAATTATCCGGGGCTATTTTCCGCGTTTTTTGATTTCCGAAAAAATTTCTAAGGAAAGGGACATTTCCGGAGTGATCCAGTAACCGATTAGAGATTAAAATATTTATCAAATGAAAGTATGCAAAGGATAATTTTTCAGGCTGAATTATCCGCAAGATATTTTACGGGAGGGGGATTTTCAGCAAGGATGGAGCTGTCTGGAAGGAACTTGACATGGGGGTCTACTTTACTTTGGATGAAATTTTCATGGGGGAGGCTACCGTGAGGTGTAAGAGGGAGTATATTTTATGGAAGCTGAGCCAGATTTGCCTGTATTATTTGAAAAACGACCAGAAATTAAGTAAAAACAAACTACTTGTTTAACTGAAGGTAAGGAGAAACATTAAAACTCAAAACAAACATAAATTATTTCGTATATGAAGGATTGCCCCCTCCTCAATACCTTGCTCTTTATGCTAAAGTTTACTGTTTGTCCCAAATCTTAAGAACGACAACTGAAACGCAGAGTCCTTTTGATTAAAATGGGAACGCGACACAACCCTACTCTACATGACACAACCTGACATAGAATACTTCAAAAACGATTTATGACCGCCTATTTTCATCTTCCCATTTCGATAAACTAATGTTCTTTATTTCAGAATAATCTCTGATTTTAAGAAAGGAAGAATATGAAAAGTATGAAAGAAAGTTTAAGAAATGAAAGAAAGTATGAAAAGTTTAAGAAAGGAAGAATATGAAGAATATGAATATGAAAAGAATAAAAGGGACGACGCACACTGCAAATTTTACTTAAAAGTGACTGAGACTTTACAACACATAATTTTTGCTGCTACAGCACAGTTTACCTAGCAGCAAATATCAAACGTACAACTGAAAGACTGAAGACGAATAAAGATACCGACGAGCTATACAAAAGCCAATTATAATGCAACAGACGAAAGATACTTGTAGAAAAGCATAATTGATTTTCTCGTGGATGATAATATTGTTTGAATAGAGCGAAGTGAGTGCAGAGAGCAAGAGCAGGTAGCAAGAGCCGTATAGGTACTAGCCGGCCTACAGGCCTTAAATTTCTAGGAACAGGCAGCTCGAGTACTCGTACTTCCGACAAGCCATCCAATTCCATTGCTTCTTATCTTCCTTTTGTTCATTTATATGAATTGTTTTGCGATTTGAAAACAAAGAGTATTATCTTCCTTAACAATTGTAGAAAAAAAGAGAAAAGAACATATTGATTGTATTGATGTTGATAGCAAAAAAAAGCCTTTTTGTTAACCTGATGGCTGTTTTGATTTTCGCTGCATTAATTGTCAGATGATACTCCCCTTTTAGCATTCTCTAAAAGTTCCGACTGAACAACCGCATCAATTCTTGAGATACTCTCACTGATACTTACAATGTACATGCACATGGCTTCTTTAAATTTAGTTCAAATCTTCCCGAAGAAACCTTCTAGAAGCCAAAAGGAGTCTATTATGGATTCCAGGTGCTGTTTTTCGGACGAAGAAGAAGAAGGAAGCTTTTTAAAAGTGCTAACAGCTTTAGCGTAAAGAGCAAGGTATTGAGGAGGGGGCAACCGTTAATATATGGAATAATTTCCGTTCGTTTAGAGTTTTAGTGTTGCTCCTTACTTTCAGTTTAATTTTTTTTTTAATCAATTGAAAAGGCGTGACCACTACTCAGAAGGCTAGAGGAACAACCTATTCCTACAATCCATAGGTTTGAAAACATTGTAACACACAAATCCTTTAACTGTTGCCTCTTCCTAACATGGATGAAAAGATGTATTAGTAAAAGAACATGGGACTTCTGAAAGTTAATAAAGACCATAAAAATACTCAATGTTACAAATTATGACTGCTTCTAACAAGCAAAGACTTCAGAGAAGAAAAGTCACCCCTGAAACGACCTCGAACTTTATCAGTAGTCATTTCATTGAGGACCTGTTACTTTAACCTTGCAATGACCTTTGAGATATATCGCTAAGCCTTTCAGTTAGGGATAATCATTTTAGCCTTGAATTCAGGATGTGAAAGGTATCATATAGATCCTAGATAGTTATAAATTACAACTACTTCTGGCGAGCAGAGATTTATAAGAAGAGTGACGAACTTTTCCAAACTATAAAATATAAAAAGTGTAAATAGAAAATCTTATATGTTTGAAACGAGAGTTCTATAGATTTCAAAAAAAAGATATCTTTTTCGCAAGATTTTTAAGAAGCCTTTACTCCAGTAAAACATAGTTTAGGCATTGGCAGCTGGCAATATAATTGGCAGTAATTGGCAATGCTGAACTTAGAAAGTGACTAACTTAACAGCATACTGTATTTGTCACATCTTCAGTTTTTAATTGAAAACAAACATGTCTTGTGTTTTGTGTCAGACATCATTCATTTTTTGTCACATTTTCGTCGTATTTTGGCTGTTCATCAGCTAAGCTGAGATACCTTAAGTGAGTCGCAAACACCATACAATTACTAAGGGTTGACTTAGGAAAAGTAACTTATTGAAATATTTTATTTAGTAATTTATTGAGATATATGATAATTTATATAAAATTTTATCAGTGAGAAACTCTCCTGTCATTTCATGCAGAAAAGGTCATATACTACTTCTTTCTTAAGCAATGATAACGCTTTTTGTCCATTGATTCTGCTTTGTGCTGAATTCCATCAGTTTTTACGACTTTCTTCTATTTCCTTATTTCTGTTATGAATAGCCTCGAGTAGTAGTATGACCCAACTGACTCTCTACCAATAGGAATATAATTCAGCGAAAAATAATTTCTGGGTCAGTTAGGTTAGCATTCAGGATGAAGTTGAAGGGTGCAGTATGTATGCTGAATGGGAGAAAATCCTCTTATTGCGAGACTATAATTTAATTTTGAAAATTAACCTTTACGTCGAAAACCTTTGCCTTCACACTTCACGTCGCTTAGGCAGCGTAAATATAGTCCGATTTTTAATGAAGAAGACCTATAATTTTGGTATTATCTCGTACAAAATTAAAAAAAGAAACATGGGCGGAAAATCAGCAGAAAATCAGCTAAAAGCATACAACGGCTTAAGAGGATGTAACTTTCCTTTCAAGACATAATATTTTTTTGTGAACCAATATATTGTTTTGTTTGTAATTTTTACAGATGAGAAGCTTGTAAATTTCAATGAATTAGTTTTCCATATTTATTTTCACAATTCAGCGTGACAACACTGATGAAAACCTGATACTGCCCTAAAAACTTATTCTGAAACAACCAAAAGGTATGAATATACTTAAATTGGATCCAGAGGACCAAAAATACTTTATTTTCATATCCGTGGTATTTCAATGTGGATAAATACTTGATTGGATTCTGTTGTGAATCCAAGTAAAACTGAATAAAAGGTCCTGTTTGTGCATGGGTAAAACTTACTATTTGTCTTTTATTTTTAAGAAAAATATCTGAAGGTCTTTCCTGATAAATTTTCTGAGAAGCCGATTCAGACAATTTTTGCTTTTGATAACAGTTATCAAGAGTGGCAGTGTTTGGTCGTTAATAAAAATGTTAAGGCAGGAAAAAAAAATACTGAAAGTGTATAGATATTAATAAATATGATGTTTAGCGTTTTTTCTAGCAAGTAAAAAACATAAATGAATAACAAAGAAAAAAACTCACATCTGAAAAACTATTGCTGTTGTTTAGAACAGCTTGAAACAGAATAACTTGTTTAGAAACACTATATTGTCATCATTTTGAGTTTTGCTTAGAAATTGTATTAAACAGCAGTTCCTATCATTTTTCCCTTTTGTTGTATAGCATAAATTGTTTCCTTTTTTTTTATCTTAAGTCATTTTCTTACGTATGTGCCTTTAATCTGTTTTATAGCTTTATTTCATATTAATTCTGAATTGAAAGTCAGTATGGCTTAAGAAACTAATTTAATCCTCGATCGACAAGCTTTCTGTTTTCTGCCTATATTTACCTTACAATTTAGAAGGACAAGTGGCATAAGCCACTAAGGCTCAATTTATTGCCACTTCGCTTCTTATAAACCGTCATTCTCAATAATGTTTTATTTCCCCTCCGTCTCTCACAATTCACGCACTAATCCTTTACTTTCAATTTCTGTTATTGTCTTCCATTTTTATATTACCAAGTTTACTTCTAAGAAATTCCAAGGCAGAAATTGTTAATTCTTTTCTAGTACCGTAATATAATGTTTTATGTTTAATGTTTTATTCGCTCTCCGTCTCTTACAATTCAGGCACTACTCCTTCACTTCCAATTTCTGTACGCACTGTCTTCCATTTCTATGTTGCCAAGTTTACTTCTAAGAAATTCAAAGGCAGTAGTTAATTCTTTTCTAGTACCGTAATATATCACGCAAGGTTAGATCCTTCATGCCCAAAAACACAGGTTCTTGTGGACATGAATGATTTTGAATAAGGCGACAAATCACTAGATTTTACCTGTGATAAAAATTCGAGGCGTGTTTTTTGATTGAGGTCCGTTTTATTGTAGTTATTGCAGACGCATACCATACAGAGTGCATGCCTAGAGTACCAGCATATCTTGCGAACAACAGTGCTCAATTTCAGCTGGGTAGGTAACCTTCATGATTCTGTTCTGTGCTTTAAAAATTTTTTAAAAATTTTTAAGACTATTAAATCGCCCGCCACGTGTGAGGTTCACTCAGTGATGCGGTTTTATCAGCAAGGAACCTGCCTGCTACAGAAATTCATCGACAGATTTGCGAAGTATACGGTGATAGTGTTATGAGTGAAAGCAAAGCGGGTACGGCAATTCAAAGATGGCTGTCACAACGTCCATGATGAGGACCACTCCAGACACCCTTCTTTGATTACAGACGATTTGGTGGCTTGAGTTGAAGCAACGATTCGAGAAAACAGGCGCTTTACAAAAACAGATCTATGAGGTGTCGAGATCAGTGCTCTACAAAATTGTTTCTGGACACCAACAGTTTAAGAAACTGTGCACCTGTTGGGTCCTGAAACTCCTAACAGAGGACCACAAAAACAAAAAATTGAGTATGTGACGAAGTTCTTGACTCGTTATCACGAAGAAGATACAACTTCTTGAATTAGATCGCAACTGAAGACGAAGCATGGGTTTCGCATATCCCGCCCGAATCAAAGTAACGAAGCATGGAACGGAGACACACACACTCCTGTGCATTTGATTTTGCACCCAGCGCAATATCATTAAGTCGGTGCTTTGACATAGGCATGGTGTTTTTGTTGGTCAACTTCATACAACGAGGAACCACTATCAATGCAGAATCATACAGCCACATCCCTAGAAATCTATGCACAGCGATTCGAAACAAAAGACACGGCACGGTGACAAAGGGAATTGTCCTTCTCCATGACAATGCAAGACCTCACACAGCAGGTCAAACCCGCAATTTGTTGGACAGTTTTGGCAGGGAAGTTTTAGTTTACCCACCCTACAGTCCTGATCTTGCGCCAAGCGATTACCATCTGTTCTTCCACCTTAAATAACACCTCAGTGGCAACCGTTATAGAGATGACAATCGTCTTCATAAAGACGTGAGTGTTTTATGAAGAAGGTATTTAAAATTGATTGAGAGGTATGATAAGTGTTTGATCAAACTTGGTGACTATAAAAAAGAAAAAGAAAAAAAAAGAGTAAAGTATATACTTTCTGAAAATACATTTATTTTTGAAATATCCTTTCGTTGTGTATTTATGTTCAAACGGACCTTGCTTAAAAAACACGCCTCGTATATATTTTTTTGGATAATTGTGGGATTGAACTGAGATAATATAAGCAACTGATGAATTAAGTGCTGGTTTCTTAGCCCATGTCAAAGATTTTCATAGAAAGACTTAATATCTTAAAACACTGAATAATGGTCTGGTTTTAGCTATGAGAAAACTAAGCATTCGAGTGACTTGGAGAAGTCCTTTGGAGAAGACTTGGAGACACCCAAAACGATCCTCCAATCATGTGTATTTCTTCTAAAATCAAGTCAAAGAATAACAATCTAAAACAACCAAGTAACAATCTGAGTGACAACTTGAAGGTAAATGTACACACCACTCTTGACGTAGTACCAGTTGTGGCTGCTATATATTATATGATACTAGAAAGAAGCGACAGGTCAGGTCCTGAATCCAAAGCTACCTGATATTAGATGGCTTATATTTGAGGAGTTAATAAAGCAGAGCCCATCGTTAGACCACCATCGATTCGTAGACCGCATGCATGCAGCCTGTACCGGCATTAATACCAACATAGTCCTTGCTATGGAGAAGTCTTCAAGACAATTCTTTCTGTTTACCCATGAAAACTACTTACAGAAAAATAAGACTTGGTCAAACTGCTCCAGTTTCGATATATCTGTTCAGTGTATTAGCTGAGTCACCAGTCGACCCACTCAAACCGAACTAGAGAGCCCCCTCCCGTCATTCACATCTGGGGGCACCCACATCTGAAACTATCCATGAACTAGTTGTTTGCAGGTTTCACATAAGTGGAGTCAGTAGAAAGGGAGTAAAATGCATGTTTTTCAAAGGCAGCCGCCAAGACCATTGTTGTATTTTCCCCCAGAAATTGTTCTGTAATACGTTCTCTCATGACATGTGTTTCATGAACTGCTGCCTTCATCTGCACCTTAATGTATATAAAAGGATCCGTTTTGAGACAGCATTACGATATACAAAAAATGGGGAGCTAAAATATGCACCTCTGTTGATCCAAGGCCACCAAAGTCAGCTATCTCCAGTCTTACTTATGAACTTGAAATTCAATTCGTCCGTCCCAAAGCAGCTGATGCCTCTCCCTCTCACAAACTACCAACCTCTCCTCGTGAAATCCTGAAGAAAAGTACAAGAACCAGCATTAACCAGTGTCCCCCGACCTGCCCGGTTCAAGCAACAAACATGTTCGGAAGTTCAGAGAGATTAAATATTCAACCACCCTCCAAACCATGCTTTGGAAAAACCATCCAAACTATCAAGCTTCCCAACTTAGAACAGACTCAGTCCGCTGGGAAGTGAATTTGAGAACACTGTGTACAACATTCTGTCCATTCTAATTATTCTAATAGCTACTTTCGAATGTCCAGTTACTTGTGACTAAAACGGAAGAAATTAAATTATACTTAAAAAATGAACTTGCTGATATTGATTTTATCTATGTATCGTGGTCCAGGACTGAGGAGTTAGTTGATTCAACAGATATGATACTTATTTCAATCCAAAATGATGCCTAATGACATTACAGTAACAGGTGGCGGTCGTGTTGGGATTATTTACTGGTCATCAATAATGTTCCCAAACATGTTACTGATTTAAGGCTAAATTCCCAATAATTTGGATCTCAAAAATTCCCAATAATTTGGATTTGGACACAGGTATAGTACTGTTAATTATTTTGTTATAATGTTGGACACCATCATTAAATATTTGGAAAAAGATGGAGAGTATCTTGAGGCATTATTCGCAGACATAGTTGATGCCTTTGATAGTCTTGATCATCATGTAGTAGTGGGAGGAGCTAAAGTTATGGGCTTTTGTCCATTTGTTGTACGTGAGCTTTCTAGCTTCCTTTGTAATTGATCTCGGTATACCAACCTTCTGATCATGAGCCACTCGGATTTTTCGATATTTTCAGCGGTTCGCCACAAGGGAATAAATTAGGCCCCATTTTCATTTCTTATTATTTTGAACTGAATTTTCATAACAATTGGCGAACGTTTTTAATCTACTGCGATTCATCTGCCTCAGCAATGAGGCTAAACCCTCTGATGAAGGAATAGACGGACTTGAGGAGAATTTTTAATGAATTGAAGGCTGAATTACGACAGGTAGAACTGACGGTCAGTGAGACTAAAGGCTATTCTATAACCTTTTCTTTCCTAAAGAATGACAGCCACACTTGCTACAATTCCTAAATTTTGACACAAAAAAAGTTAAATTACTTGGAATACTTTTGGAAGAAGATTTAAGATAAAATTCGCACGTTCACTATCTAACAAAAAAGATGTCTCAGTTTTACATTCTTTTTCCAACATGAAGAGACTTGGTAGGCCGATAGAGGTTTTTAAGTCTGTTTACTTTACTTTAAGTCTGTTAAGCTTAACAAAAAATCCATCAGACGGATTTGAGATGGTACAAAAAAGAGCCATAAGAATTATACTTGAACACAGCTACTCAACATACAATCAGAGCTGCTCCTACGGTTGATGGTGCCTGTGGAAAAATTACTTACAACGCTTCCTCCCGACACAAATATAAACAAAAAAAAACAAATCAAAATAAAAAAATTGATCAAAGTGGGTAAGCCCCAGTCAGGGTACCCAGTGCCACGGCACCCTTGACAGCCTGCACCGGTCACCCCCTCCCCTCTTTTGAACGGTTCTGCATATGATAATGCACTGAAGCAACTCAACTTAAACTTCCTTCACAGTCGTAGATACGAGTAGCCATACCTATTAGGACTAAATTGGTTGAACTTTCCGATTCATTGTGGTTCATTGCCAGACCTTGAGAACTATACTGAATGACCAAACACTAGACTCCGACAAATCAAAAAGAGTTTTTTCTATCTTTATAAAGCCTATTTGAACGTTAGGTTTGGAATATGACCTTTAAAAGGCGTTCTACTAAGTTACAAGAGACACTTACCTTAATTCTTGGCGTGCAGTTTGCAGTTGCTGACGAAGAGTGAAGGAGTTGAGCATTACAGCATCCCATTCATCTTGCAATGATTTCAAAAGAGCCGGGACACTTGTGGCAGATGGCGCTTTTGGCTTAGCGGTAGGTGGCGCTATGACATTAAAAATAAAACAATCAAAAAATACTCTTCTGCAGAAATTAAAATTGCCTGCTTAATGGTTCTTTCAAACTACGTTGTAGAACATTTCACAATGGCATAATTTCAAATTGTATATTATATTATATAGTATTACAAACAAAATGTTGTCACTAATGCAAGGGGTGTGGGTAAACTAGAGCTCTACTTGGAATTCTCACTTACGTGAGTTTATGTTATTTACGGAAAATATCAACATATCATATTGTTTAAAAAACAAGTTTTTTAAGTGCAAGTAAGGAGCGACATTAAAACTTAAAACGAACAGAAATTATTCCATATATGAAAGAGGTTGCCCCCTCCTCAATGCCTCACTCTTTACGCTAAAGTTTTTTATTATTTTAAAAAGCAGAGTTGTGAGAAAGAGTCAATCTTAAGCGTAAAGAGTGAGGCGTTGAGGAGGGGACAGCACCTTTCATATAAGGAATAATTTCTGTTCGTTTTAGTTTTAATGTTGCTCCTTACTTGCACTTAAAAAACTTGTTTTTTTATATTTAATAAATACCAAGTTCCATAAAAAATGTTATTTGACACTTTTAGTAAAGTTGTGAGCCCAAATCTTTAAAATCTACACAAGCCCAACGATTTTAGCCAACCCATATTCTCTGACCTCGTCTAATTCTCCAAATGATTTGATTAATACCCATAATAGAAACTGGGAAACCCTCCCCTGGGGGTCATAATTTCAGGTGGAGGAGGAAGAAGGCCCCTCAAATGTACACTCAGCAGGGCCAACTGCCGTGTTCACGCGTCAGATGAGTTACAAACCTTCTCCCAGTAATGGGTTAAATTGCATGGTGAAGCAGAACGCCATCGTGGGAGGATCCTCTATAGGAGGACAACTGCGGCAGGGCGTAAGATCCAGATTTATGGACAACGGCCTCTGTAAAGGGCTGCCTCGACCCTTTCGGGGTACCTGCAAGACTGGGAAACTTGCGGTCAATTTTTCCCACTTGAGGAGTGGCGCCCCTCAAGGAAATTATAGCCTAGTAAACAACACAGCACTCGTACGGGATTCTGATCATTGGATAATTTTCTGGGCTTGGTTTGTTTTGATGGGCGTTTTCGGGCTGAAAAACCTCTTCCTAGCTAATTTATCTACTATGGGCTGCCTCCCCGTAGTAGCATAATATTTGTAGGCATGAATATATAATGAGTCGGAGGTAATAGGCTTGGGACTGTCTGTGCAGGATTTCGACTCTTGTTGATAGAAGAGCATCGCCAAGTGCTGAAAACCATGTTGTGACCAAGATGGGCCCAGGATTGCACAAAGCCTCCAACTTACTGGAGGTCCCAGGGACTTCTTGCTGTCCGGTTCTAAGCCGGCTTAAGCGCTTCGGTGTAGACTTGAGAAGATATGTTGGTCCCCATCCTGCACTGGTATCCGGGATCACTGCTTTTCTTGAGGCCAAAATAATTTCAAAGATTTAAAGAACATGAAAATTGGAACTTGGAATGTTACGACGTTAAAAAATGACTATCGCATCGACATTTTGACTGACGAATTCAGACGGTTTGAACTGGATTTATTAGGAGTTTCAGAAACTCATATCCCAGGGGTAGGAAGCATGAAATTAGGTGACATAGAATTTGTTTACTCAGGAAGGAAGGATGGGGTACATAGACAGGGAGTAGGGCTCATGATGAATAAGGAAGCTGCTAAGTCTTGTTTAGGCTGGGAAGGTATTAATAATAGAATACTAATTGCTCATTTTATGACTAAAAAGTTTAGGGTATCAGTTATAGTAGTATATGCCCCCATTGAACCAACTGATGGAGATACTAGTGACTCAGATGAATTTTACTTACAGTTACAGGAGCAAATAGACAGGGTACCAAGTAGAAATATGGTGTTTTTGCTAGGAGATTTTAATGCCCAGGTTGGTAGAAATAGGGATAGATGGTATCCTAGCCTAGGTAATTTTGGTGTAGGAAAAGAAAACAGTAATGGCTATAGGCTTTTGCAATTTTGTAGGTATAACAACCTAGTTATAACCAATACGGTGTTTGGTCACAAAATGGCCCATAAGTTGACATGGTATTCACGTGATGGTAAGACAGCAAACCTTATTGATTATGTTATTGTAAACAGAAGACTAGCAGGATCAATACAAGATACTAGGGTGTATAGGAGTGCCGTTATTGATGTTAAAAGTAAAGATCACCATCTAGTAGTGTCTAAGGTTAATTTAAAGCTGAAATTTCGGAAGAGTAACTCCCTCCCGGAAAGTTATGATGTTGGTAGACTTCAGGATGAAAATTTGAGAAAAAAATTCCAGGAACAGTTGAGTATTAAACTTGAGGGTTTAAAATTTGACAATGTGGAAGATGGATGGAATAATTTCAGAAAAACAATTTGTGAAGTTGCTGATGGTGTCCTAGGGAAGAGTGCTAAGACAGCAACTAGGAATATTAGTGAAAAAGCTTTAGGTTTAATAGAGAGTAGAAGGGGTTTGTATAAGAATTATCTGAGCGATAGGTCGTATGAAAACAAAAGGAATGTAAAGAAAGTGGAGAAAGCATTAAAATATGAACTAAGGAGATGTGAAATGGAGGCGATGGATAAAATTGCTGAGGATCTGGAAGATGCGGCTAGACGGCATAATAGTAAAATATTATACTGGCATGTTAATAAATTGAAAGGGAGTAGCCGATCCGGACTAGTCCCAGTTAAAGATAGAAATGGGGTCACAATTAGTGATAAGGAAAAAGTTAAAGAAAGATGGGTGGAACATTTTGAGAATGTGCTAAACCGAGATACAGTTGCAGGAAAAGATATAGATGAAAATGAAAAAGTTTGTGATACCTTGGATGTGAAGGACGATTTGTTTAGTGAGGAAGAATTAGCGACAGTACTAGAAGGATTAAAAAATAATAAGGCCCCAGGTGCTGATAGTATGATTAATGAGTTCCTTAAATATGGTGGCTCTGAGGTTAGGAATAAGCTACTGAAGATTATGAACATGATTTTTGAAAAAGGGGAAGTACCCAATGAGTTTAGGAAAACCTTAATTAAACCACTGTATAAGAAAGGTGACAAGAGTGAATGTCGGAATTATCGAGGCATTAGTCTGGTCTCTGTAGGTAGCAAATTACTGAGTAATATGATACTTTTTAGACTGAGACATGCTGTGGACAGGGTTTTAAGGGAAGAACAGTGCGGTTTTAGAAAGGGTAGAGGATGTGTCGACCATGTTTTCACTCTTAGGTTAATAATTGAGAAGTCCCTTCGTTGTCAAACACCTTTGGTCCTTAGTTTTATCGATTATGAGCAAGCTTTCGATTCTGTTGATAGAACAGCGTTAACAAAGGTCTTATCGTTATATGGTATACCAGAAAAATACATTAAAGTGATTTGCGCTATGTACGAGAATAATACTGCTGCGGTTAAGGTAGGAAATGAGGTTAGCAACTGGTTTTGTATTAAATCAGGAGTTAAGCAGGGTTGTGTTCTATCCCCCTTTATATGGATCATTTTGATGGACTTCGTCTTAAGGAGCACAGGAAAGGCAATTGGAGACCATGGAATCAAATGGGGAGGAAGAACGCTCCTGGACTTAGATTATGCTGATGATTTAAGCATATTAGATGAAAGTGTGAGCAAAATGAATGAATTTTTAGAGGTTTTACGAGTTCAGGGTGCTAAAATAGGCTTGAAAATTAATGTTAAGAAGACTAAGTCACTAAGGTTAGGAATAAGTGAAGATGAACAGGTGACCTTAGGTAACGAAAAGATTGATCAGGTTGGGAGCTTCAGTTACCTTGGTAGTATTATTAGTAAAGATGGTGGGAGCAGTGAAGATGTTAAAAGTAGAATAGCTAAAGCTCAGGGTGTTTTTTCACAGTTAAAAAAAGTTTGGAAGAATAGAAAGATAAGCCTACAAACCAAGATTAGAATATTGGAAGCTACAGTGATGACAGTGGTCAAATATGGCTCTGAAGCATGGACACTCCGAAAAGCAGATGAAAATTTACTAGATGTTTTCCAGAGAAATTGCCTACGGATTGTTCTGGGTACCCG
Organism: Artemia franciscana; assembly: GCF_032884065.1. NCBI lineage: Eukaryota > Metazoa > Arthropoda > Branchiopoda > Anostraca > Artemiidae > Artemia > Artemia franciscana. Next base: position 19,205,605 of record NC_088875.1, on the reverse strand, counting down.
GCTAACTGACCGTATTTCAAACAGTAGGTTGTACGAAAAGTGTGGTTCAATCCCGCTTTCTGGGGCTATAATGAAAGAAAGGTTGAGATGGCTAGGCCACGTTCTACGGATGAAGGATGACAGATTACCGAAGATTGTCCTTTTTGGCCAACCGTCTGGGGCTACACGGAAAGCAGGTCGTTCTTGTCTGGGTTGGGAGGATGTCATAAATAAGGATTTAAAGGAAATGGGAACTTCCTGGGAGGGTGTAAAGAGGGAGGCTTTAAATAGATTAGGTTGGAGGAGGAGCGTGCGTAGCTGTGTTGGCCTCAGGCGGCTTGGTGCTGCAGTGAGTTATTAGTAGTAGTAGTAGTAGTAGTAGTTTATTGCTTGCAAGAATAGCTGGAAATCAAAGCTTTTAATACTAAATAGTTTCTGCCTTATTAAATAGTTTCTGCCATATTATGGATGTCTTAGAAACCATAAAAAACAGCAGTGCGAAAACAAGCAGATTGTAAGCCCAGCTTAATAATGAAGAAAAACTAACAATAGAAAATGTGTTTATTCTATTTGGTTACTTGAATCTGGAAATGAATCTTTGGAGATTTTAATTGCCCTTTGCTCTACTGTAAAGTACTTGCCATACAGCAAAACACACTGTAAATTAATCCCCAAACAAAAGCCGTTACAACCGCAACGGTTTGTGCATGATTTATAACGCTTATTGCGCCCCTATGCTTTTGTTTTTATTAGGCATGGCCCATCTGTTTTGTAAGAAAGATCGCCATACTCTAAGTGCGGCTTATTTCAGATATTACAAATTCCTCCTCTGGCTTCCTAGATGGCACCGAAACAGAAAAATAATTGCTCGATTTGGTTTAATAGATGTGCCTTCTCAGATTCGGTTTTCCAGAGATGATTTACGTAAAAAGACTATCAACTTTATTCACGTTTACGACCCTCTGCAGCCTTTTTTCCATATTGATACTGGTTGATTAGTCTATGCTGTCTTTTGTTAGTTTGAATTTTTTTTTCTCTCGCTATTTATCGTTTTTGTTTTTGTTTATTTATAATATTCCGTACTTTGTGTTTTTTATACTTTTAAGGGTAATAAAGTTCATTCATTCATTTCAGCAATTAGAATAGCTCATGGCGTTTCTCAGTTTTGAAAATCATCGCGTGAATTGACTAAGGTTTCAGCCATTTGTTAATTAAATTTAGTATTACCGTGCTGCCAGATGATTCCCAAAAGATCCCTGCAGGGGTTTTCAGGGTGGCAAAAATCATCCCCCCCCCCAGAAAAACATAAGGTACAAAGTCATTTTATATTATCTGTATATAATTGCAAATTATAGGCAGAGCAATAGTGCTGACTAAGTAAAAAGTGAAGTGGTTTCAACGTGTTATTATTATCATTATTTTTTACCAGGTTCCATCGTATGAAATGAGTTTTGTGGAAACCTCGGAGTCGGTCCATTTGATTGGAAAATGAAAGTTGTAGCGTTCTTTAAAAGAGTTAAAAGCGATTGTAGGGCAACCAGCCTCCCTCCCAAGCCCCCTTTTGCCACCCTCCTCGCAAAGACATCTTATCAAAATCTTGTGATGTCCATTTTGCTACGAATAGTTCAAAGGTCCAATAACTCTGCCTACTAGGGTAGCATGACCCCTCAGAACCCTTGGGGCAAGGGGTGTAAATTATGCAATCTGCCCATTGTTTAGGTATAGGCTTTGTTACAGGGAAAGGGATGGAGGCATGTTTGATGAACGTGAAACTCTTCAAAAACCGTAAGGGCATTAAAATGAAACTTTCAGGGAGAGTTGAGGAGAATGTTGAACTAGATCAAAACACATTATATGCATGCAGGTTGTCTAACGGGCGCAGGAGCAATATCACAGAAAAGGCTTGGGGTACCAGTATATCAACTACGACAGTAACCGCGACTACTTGCGGCTGCGACTGCTTAAGACTGCGACTACTTGCAACTGTGACTGAAATTACCTACTATTGTGACTGCGACTAATTTTGACTGGTGTTACTTGTAATTGCAATTATAACTGCAATACTTCTGACTGCGACTACTTACGCCAATCACTGCGAATACTTGTGACTGAAACTTCGACTACTTGCGATTGAGACTACTTGCGGCTGTGACAGAGACGATAAGTGCATTTACTTGCTATTGTGACTGCAACTGATACTACTTGCGACTACAACTAATTGCGACAACGACTATTACTGCTACTTACTACGACTACAGCAACTGCAAAAACAACTACTACTACTACTACAGCTACTGAACTGAATAAAAAGATTTTAAGTGTATCCAGGCTGTCAAAATGGCATAAATGCAATATCTTGGTAATAGAATACGGTATTAAGTTGAAACTTTCAGAGAAAGTTGAGGAGGGTATCGAAGTAAATGAAAAGAAAATATATATACATCCAGGTTTTTAAAAGGGCATATCTGCAGACGTCTTATGAATGGCTAAAGGTATTAAGACTTTTAGGGCATGTTGAGGGGGAAGTTGACCTAAATGAACAGATGCAATGTGTATTCAAGGTTGCTCAAAAGGGTTTACCTGTGATATCTCAGAAACACGAAGGAGAATCGAATTACAACTTTAAGAACATATTGAGGGGAATTGTCGATTGATATTTGTCCAGAGTCATGGCTGTAATATAAAGATGGTCAGAATAGCTTCAGCTGCATAGAAGCTAAAGATTTTGCAGATTTTCAACCCGTTTATTTGATTAATTCCACATATCCCATCCCAGGTCTTATCCATTCAAAGTTCTAAAGTCCAACTATTATCAAAATATACTGTAAAAGTTGGTCCAATATATAAATAGCAAACCAGAATCTTGATTCTTAAGTAGATTAAATAAAAAAAAACTAGTTTTTTTAACTGGAAGTAAGGAGCGACATTTAAACTTAAAAAGAACAGAAATTACTCCGTATATGAAATGGGTTGTCCCTTCCGCAATCCCTCACTCTTTACGCTAAAGCTTTTGATTGTTTTAAAAAGTAGAATTGTGGCATAGAGTCAAACTTTAGCGTAAAGAGCGGGGGATTGCGGAGGATTTTCGTTAAGGTTCTATTACTTTTAGGGGGTGTTTCCCCCTATTTTCCAAAATAAAGCAAATTTTCTCAGGCTCGTAACTTTTGAAGACAAAGGACTAAATTTGATGAAACTTATATATTTAGAATCAGCATGAAAATTTGATTCTTTTGATGTATCTTTTAGCATCAAAATTCCGTTTTTTAGAGTTTCGTTTACTATTGAGCCGGGTCGCTCCTTACTACAGTTCGTTACCACGAACCGTTTGAAAAACTGAAAAAAAATCCACAAATATTTCTTCTATTAACCAATATAAAAAAAATGGTTGAATTAAAAATATTTTGAATCTGGGTTAGGCTAAGTTTCATTTTAAAGACTAGAAAAATGGATCAAGACCTTTTCACTCACCTTTAGAACAATTAAATCAAACAGATGTAAAAAAAAAATTTAAACGTAACTTTTTCCACAAAAGACGTTTTTTTGAAAAAAGTAAAGAAATACATTAAGCCTAAGACGAGCGGAAATGAAGTCAAATAGTAACGGTGAAACCCAAACAAACAGAACTTACAATAAATAAGCAAGTCAACCGTAGAAACTATCACAAACATGAGTAGGGCTAACGCCCACTTTGCCTTGCAAAGACCAGAACTTCACTTGCACTTTGCTCCCTTTCAATTTTACCACATATTTCCAAACTGTTACCACAAGACTCCTACACGGGGATGCTAAGGTGGACAATACTCCCCCCCCCCTCTTCGAGAACATTTCTAGACTACTATTAAGCAAAAGGTATTTTAAATTACTGTAGTTGGAATGGGTGGTGGCATTTTTCAATTATTAAAAATGACTTGTCGAACAATCAAGGTTTTACTCGTTTAGTAAGAAAGTGTAGAATCCCCAAAACAGTTGTCATACAATTGCCATCCATTTTATAGTCTTCGAAATAAAACTTAGCCTAGCCCAGGTTCAAAATTTGAGCCCTGTATTTACATAACTAATCTGTATACATCAGATTCTACTTAAGACTGATTTAACTAGCATTAAAAAGCCAAGTCCAGATGCATCTAAAACTAGCATTATGACACTTAAAACGCCAATTTGACAGGAATAATATCCTGGTAAAAACTACGATGCCAACTATTTAATGTTGCTAGTACAGTAGTATGACCTCACTGAGAGTTTGGTAATAATCAATTCGGAACTGATAGCTGGGTGAACCTATTTTATAAATACTTCTTCGATAGAATCTTCTGAAGAAGGTAATCAACACAACCAAGGTTAAAATAAGTCACTTTCCTTGTCTCAACTCTGATAGGTATCCTATTGGGAATTCCTCCAGAAAGAGGGCAAAACGAATACTTTTGAATTTCCAAAATAAATGATATTAAGATTTAAAATAAAATCAAAACGTATGGTGTTTTTGGTTACCAATAAGACACCTCAGGAATATATTGAGAACGACGGTGGGTATTAAGTTGATACTTTTGTGGAAACTGCTATTACTACTTCTGCTACTTCTGCTCTGAACAGCTACAATGGGAAAGAAAAATAATTCTTCATACCGGCATCATTTTCTATGATTTTAATGAACTGTCTAATCGCTTTCTTTTCCCAGCGGGAGGTACAATTTACGCATGTGAGGATTCCGCCGAAGTAGTAAGTCCTACTTAAGAGTTTATTACCATAGGTCTAACTACTATGTATAATTAGTAGTGTCAGTGAGAAAATCCTGTTAGGGGAAAGCCATTTATTTATGTATATTAGCACCGTATAGATAAAAAGAAATATAAAGGTGACCAGCTTTGACGATAGAATTTTTTTTCAGTTTCATTATTACTCAACCACGGAACAACCGTGGCCGAGTGGTTAACGCGCCGAACTCACGAGCGAAGGGTCGCTGGTTCGAATCTCGGTGGTGCCGACCGTTTGGTTTAGGACGAGGGTTAGTGGCGTTTCCCCGTAAGACATGCCAAAAGTCCACCCAGCTTCAAATGGGTACCTAGAGAAATCTAGGGAAAAGCACGGGAAAGCGTCGGATAGCTTGCCCCCAACCACGCATTGCACCCCGGCCGAGGGCTGAGAATCAGGAGATCGGCACCTGCGCTACGCGAACCCTAATCGGTTTGCATGCGAAAGTTTGCTTTTTTTTTTTTTTACGGAACAACAAGACAGGCAAGCTACCAACTGCAGTGTCATTCCAAAGTTGGGAGATATTTACAGTGATGCACCTAAATAAATATCTTCCACCTACAGGATGATTAGAGGCTCTTCACTAACGCTCTGGGTGGCCCTGGAGGTATAGGAGCTAAGGGTTTAAGAGAAGCAATAAAGTCTTCATGGGACTTCAATTATGGCTTAAATTTGCTGATGCTGGAAATATAAGCAGCATAAGATGGCGGAACAGAGCTATCTGGGAGATGGGCTCTCAAGCAAACATAACTCGTGTTTACAGACCAAGATGATATCAGTTTTTGAGCCAAAAGTCAGGTTTAAGGAGAGATACACAACCAATTAACACAAACAGGTTCACCTCAAACTAAAATCTGTAAGTTCTCAGGTATTTATATTTTTTTCAAGTCACGAAGAGAGCTTTCGTCTTTTTTACAACAAAACGTATCAGCCTTCCAACAGCCCAACCATCCAACAAATTGGAAGGTTTCTTTTAGAGCACAGTCTTGGAAGTAAGTGCAAAAACCGACCTTTCACTAATAAAAAAAGAATTGAAAATAATCTGTTCTTTACTGACCTTTTATATCTACCAACTGTTCAACATCAAGGTCCTTCCCATTTATTGGATCCTTTCCATTTTCATTAATATATTTTTCAATGAGTCGTCTTTCAAAAACAATTCCAGATACTGGAGACACAACTGGATGCTCAGGGACTTCATTACAAACTTAAATAAGAAAAGAAAAAATTAGAACGAATATCAAGGTGATATAGAGGGAAGCCTTACAACCTAAACAATTGAATTCCTAAATTCAAGATTCCTAAAATACTTGTAAATTTAAGCCACTATTTTAATGTTTTAAGGAGGTGCTCTAACTAATATGGTGGTATCTTTCCCCCTCCTTTTATGTGAAAGTATCAGTAGCGTAGCTAGAAGGAAGGGGAACGGTTGTCCCAGGACAGAAGTCTCCAGTGCGTCAAATACACAGTATCAGTTATGCCAGAGTTAGAAATTCGGAGCCGCGTCAGAACTCGATCTGTTAAGCCTATTCGCTATAATATAGAACAACTTATTGAACTATTAGAGCTATTATTACTCGCAGTAATCAGGATGAAAAAGACTAAAACCAAATCCAATGCAATACAGTTATTACACCATATATTAACATTTGAGTTTTTAGCACTTCTCCCTTTTTAGAATACGGTGCTAAAAACCTACTTGAAAAAAAAAACGATCGGGTCAAGAAGAGGCTTCAAGACAACACCTTAAATTTTCATGATGTTCCCCTAGATGTTAAGACTTTGCAAGAGTTTTTTTTTTGTCCTTAACAGGGATATCATTTACAAAATTTCTCTTGAAAAAGTAAAGGAGTTGTGTGCAATATATGATGTCCAATTTGAGAGAAGGATAGAAAATACCAACAGAAGAAAGAGAGGACAAAAAAATTAAATGCTAAAAAAAGTTAAGAGCTGCAAAAAACAATTAAAAACAAAAATAAATGCTACAAGTGACGAAAAGTATGGTTGACTGTAGTATAAGGTCATGACATGTAGTATAATCAATCATACTATTCAAAAGTATGAAAAGTATATGAAAGTATGATATCCTCCCCACCCCCCAGAAAACTGTGCCCCCAGCGAAATATTCCTCCCCATAGTTTTCTCCATAAAATTATTCCCCTCATCCTTAAAATTTGAGTAGGGAAATTAAGAAAACACACAGAATGAAGAAGAGAAAGGATATTGGAATATTGTATATTTCGAAATATATGTGGAGCATATGGAGTAGAATCAAATAGTTTGTCATAAAGAACTATAAGCAAAGAGCGACTAGGGCCAATAGTAACCAAACTATATAAAAAAGAATTTTGCTAACAATTGATACATAAAAAGAATTTACTTTTTATGCTGATTCCAAATATGTACAGTGCACGAAGTTTTACGTTACACATCAAACACTACGACCCTGAAAAAATATGCTTGATTTTTTAAAAATAGAGAAACCCTACCAACAAGAGCTAAGAGCTCATATGGCACTTGTGACGAGGCCAGAAGAGCCAAGAGCCAAGAACTCATACGGTATGAGCTCTAACAAAAT
>NC_088875.1:19166735-19196735 GCF_032884065.1 Artemia franciscana | reverse complement strand
TCCCTGTGTCCCGGTCGTCATTTGTATCCCGGTGTACCGGTCTGTATATACATTCGTTTTTTAGTTTTGTTTTTCTCCTTTATTTTTTTCCTTTTTTTTTTCTTTTTTAGTTTATTTAGATTTTTAGATTTTTTAGTTTTTTTATTAGTTTTTAGTTTTTTTTTTCTTTTTAGTTTTTTTGTAGTTTTTACCTTCTTTTTAGTTTTGTTAATTTTTTTTTTACTTATGTCCTGGTCGTCATTTATACTCCCTGTGTCCCGGTGCTTTGTTGATTGCTAATCGAACATTCCTTTTGTCCTGGTCGCTTTCTCTTTGAGTGTCGTCATTTATTTTTTTCTTTTTTAGTTCTTTTAGTTTTTACCTTTTTTAGTTTTTTTTAGTTTTTTAGATGAAAATTTTTTTTAGTTTTTTCCTTTTTTTCTTTTTAGTTTTTTATTGGTTTTTACCTTTATGTTAGCTTATTTTTCAGTTTTTTCCTTTTTTTTTATTTTTTTTTTATTTTTTATTTTTTTTAGTTTTTTACCTTTTTTTAGTTTTTTTAGTTTTTTTAGTTTTTTAGCTTTTTTACTTTTTTTATTAGTTTTTAGTTTTTTTGTAGTTTTTGCCTTTTTTTAGTTTTTTCAGTTTTTTTTTTAGTTTTTTATTGGTTTTTACCTTTATTTTAGCTTATTTTTCAGTTTTTTCCTTTTTTTTATTTTTTTTTAGTTTTTTTAGTTTTTTACCTTTTTTTAGTTTTTTTAGTTTTTTTAGTTTTTTAGCTTTTTTATTTTTTTTATTAGTTTTTAGTTTTTTTTGTAGTTTTTGCCTTTTTTTTAGTTTTTTTAGTTTTTTAGCTTTTTTATTAGTTTTTAGTTTTTTTTGTAGTTTTTGCCTTTTTTTAGTTTTTTTAGTTTTTTAGCTTTTTTATTTTTTTTATTAGTTTTTAGTTTTTTTTGTAGTTTTTGCCTTTTTTTAGTTTTTTCAGTTTTGACGTCACCTGATCCAGTTTTTTCAGGTGACGTCACCTGATCCACGATCCACAGATCCACAGACAACTTATTTTTATATATATAGATAGTTTTTTTTTTTTACTTATGTCCTGGTTGTCATTTATACTCCCTGTGTCCCGGTGCTTTGTTGATTGCTAATCGAACATTCCTTTTGTCCTGGTCGCTTTCTCTTTGAGTGTTGTCATTTATTTTTTTCTTTTTTAGTTCTTTTAGTTTTTACCTTTTTTAGTTTTTTTTAGTTTTTTAGATGAAAATTTTTTTTAGTTTTTTCCTTTTTTTCTTTTTAGTTTTTTATTGGTTTTTACCTTTATTTTAGCTTATTTTTCAGTTTTTTCCTTTTTTTTAGTTTTTTTTTATTTTTTATTTTTTTTAGTTTTTTACCTTTTTTTAGTTTTTTTAGTTTTTTAGCTTTTTTACTTTTTTTATTAGTTTTTAGTTTTTTTTTGTAGTTTTTGCCTTTTTTTAGTTTTTTCAGTTTTTTTTTAGTTTTTTATTGGTTTTTACCTTTATTTTAGCTTATTTTTCAGTTTTTTCCTTTTTTTTTTAGTTTTTTTTAGTTTTTAGTTTTTTTAGTTTTTTACCTTTTTTTAGTTTTTTTAGTTTTTTAGCTTTTTTATTTTTTTTATTAGTTTTTAGTTTTTTTTGTAGTTTTTGCCTTTTTTTAGTTTTTTTAGTTTCTTAGCTTTTTTATTAGTTTTTAGTTTTTTTTGTAGTTTTTGCCTTTTTTTAGTTTTTTTAGTTTCTTAGCTTTTTTATTAGTTTTTAGTTTTTTTTGTAGTTTTTGCCTTTTTTTAGTTTTTTTAGTTTTTTAGCTTTTTTATTTTTTTTATTAGTTTTTAGTTTTTTTTGTAGTTTTTGCCTTTTTTTAGTTTTTTCAGTTTTGACGTCACCTGATCCAGTTTTTTCAGGTGACGTCACCTGATCCATCCATCCACAGACAGACAGACAACTTATTTTTATATAGATAGATATATATATATATACTAGCTGTTGGGGTGGCGCTTCGCGCCACCCCAACACCTAGTTGGTGGGGGCGCTTCGCGCCCCCCCCCAAGCCCCCCGCGCGCGTAAGTCGTTACGCGCCATAATAGTTACGCGCCATTGTAGTTGTGTCCCTATGTCCCACCTGTGAATATAGATATATATATATATATATATATATATATATATATATATATATATATATATATATATATATATATATATATATATATATATATATATATATATATATATATATATATATATATGGTTTTAACTACGTAAAACTTGCGAATATACAACATTCTTTGCTGTCCCATTGTCTTTGCATATAAATAGATTGTCAGGTTTACCGACTCTTGAACATGCAACATATAATGGTCCATGGGAAAACAATCTGTATTCAGATCTATACCTCATGATTCTAATGATTGCCCTTGAGCTTTGTTGATGGTGATTGCTAATCGACCATTCCCTGTCCCGGTGTCCCGGTCGTCATTTACATCCCCCTGTTTCCCCCGGTGTCCCTGTTGTAGTTGTGTCCCTGTGTCCCGGTCGTCATTTATATTCCCTGTGTCCCGGTCGTCATTTGTATCCCGGTGTCCCGGTCTGTATATACATTCGTTTTTTAGTTTTGTTTTTCTCCTTTATTTTTTTCCTTTTTTTTTCTTTTTTAGCTTATTTAGATTTTTAGATTTTTTAGTTTTTTTATTAGTTTTTAGTTTAGTGTCGTCATTTATTTTTTTCTTTTTTAGTTCTTTTAGTTTTTACCTTTTTTAGTTTTTTTTAGTTTTTTAGATGAAATTTTTTTTTAGTTTTTTCCTTTTTTTCTTTTTAGTTTTTTATTGGTTTTTACCTTTATGTTAGCTTATTTTTCAGTTTTTTCCTTTTTTTTTAGTTTTTTTTTATTTTTTATTTTTTTTAGTTTTTTACCTTTTTTTAGTTTTTTTAGTTTTTTTAGTTTTTTTAGTTTTTTAGCTTTTTTACTTTTTTTATTAGTTTTTAGTTTTTTTGTAGTTTTTGCCTTTTTTTAGTTTTTTCAGTTTTTTTTTTTTTAGTTTTTTATTGGTTTTTACCTTTATTTTAGCTTATTTTTCAGTTTTTTCCTTTTTTTTATTTTTTTTTAGTTTTTAGTTTTTTTAGTTTTTTACCTTTTTTTAGTTTTTTTAGTTTTTTTAGTTTTTTAGCTTTTTTATTTTTTTTATTAGTTTTTAGTTTTTTTTGTAGTTTTTGCCTTTTTTTAGTTTTTTTAGTTTTTTAGCTTTTTTATTTTTTTATTAGTTTTTAGTTTTTTTTGTAGTTTTTGCCTTTTTTTAGTTTTTTCAGTTTTGACGTCACCTGATCCAGTTTTTTCAGGTGACGTCACCTGATCCACGATCCACAGATCCACAGACAACTTATTTTTATATATATAGATAGTTTTTTTTTTTTACTTATGTCCTGGTCGTCATTTATACTCCCTGTGTCCCGGTGCTTTGTTGATTGCTAATCGAACATTCCTTTTGTCCTGGTCGCTTTCTCTTTGAGTTTCGTCATTTATTTTTTTCTTTTTTAGTTCTTTTAGTTTTTACCTTTTTTAGTTTTTTTTAGTTTTTTAGATGAAATTTTTTTTTAGTTTTTTCCTTTTTTTCTTTTTAGTTTTTTATTGGTTTTTACCTTTATTTTAGCTTATTTTTCAGTTTTTTCCTTTTTTTTAGTTTTTTTTAATTTTTTATTTTTTTTAGTTTTTTACCTTTTTTTAGTTTTTTTAGTTTTTTTAGTTTTTTAGCTTTTTTACTTTTTTTATTAGTTTTTAGTTTTTTTTGTAGTTTTTGCCTTTTTTTAGTTTTTTCAGTTTTTTTTTAGTTTTTTATTGGTTTTTACCTTTATTTTAGCTTATTTTTCAGTTTTTTCCTTTTTTTTTAGTTTTTTTTAGTTTTTAGTTTTTTTAGTTTTTTACCTTTTTTTAGTTTTTTTAGTTTTTTAGCTTTTTTATTTTTTTTATTAGTTTTTAGTTTTTTTTGTAGTTTTTGCCTTTTTTTAGTTTTTTTAGTTTCTTAGCTTTTTTATTAGTTTTTAGTTTTTTTTGTAGTTTTTGCCTTTTTTTAGTTTTTTTAGTTTCTTAGCTTTTTTATTAGTTTTTAGTTTTTTTTGTAGTTTTTGCCTTTTTTTAGTTTTTTTAGTTTTTTAGCTTTTTTATTTTTTTTATTAGTTTTTAGTTTTTTTTGTAGTTTTTGCCTTTTTTTAGTTTTTTCAGTTTTGACGTCACCTGATCCAGTTTTTTCAGGTGACGTCACCTGATCCATCCATCCACAGACAGACAGACAACTTATTTTTATATAGATAGATATATATATATATATACTAGCTGTTGGGGTGGCGCTTCGCGCCACCCCAACACCTAGTTGGTGGGGGCGCTTCGCGCCCCCCCCCAAGCCCCCCCGCGCGCGTAAGTCGTTACGCGCCATAATAGTTACACGCCATTGTAGTTGTGTCCCTATGTCCCACCTGTGAATATAGATAGATATATATATATATATATATATATATATATATATATATATATATATATATATATATATATATATATATATATATATATATATATATATATGGTTTTAACTACGTAAAACTTGCGAATATACAACATTCTTTGCTGTCCCATTGTCTTTGCATATAAATAAATTGTCAGGTTTACCGACTCTTGAACATGCAACATATAATGGTCCATGGGAAAACAATCTGTATTCAGATCTATACCTCATGATTCTAATGATTGCCCTTGAGCTTTGTTGATGGTGATTGCTAATCGACCATTCCCTGTCCCGGTGTCCCGGTCGTCATTTACATCCCCCTGTTTCCCCCGGTGTCCCCGTTGTAGTTGTGTCCCTGTGTCCCGGTCGTCATTTATATTCCCTGTGTCCCGGTCGTCATTTGTATCCCGGTGTCCCGGTCTGTATATACATTCGTTTTTTAGTTTTGTTTTTCTCCTTTATTTTTTTCCTTTTTTTTTCTTTTTTAGCTTATTTAGATTTTTAGATTTTTTAGTTTTTTTATTAGTTTTTAGTTTTTTTTTCTTTTTAGTTTTTTTGTCCCGGTCGTCATTTATATCCCCCTGTTTCCCCCGGTGTCCCCGTTGTAGTTGTGTCCCTGTGTCCCGGTCGTCATTTATATTCCCTGTGTCCCGGTCGTCATTTGTATCCCGGTGTACCGGTCTGTATATACATTCGTTTTTTAGTTTTGTTTTTCTCCTTTATTTTTTTCCTTTTTTTTTTCTTTTTTAGTTTATTTAGATTTTTAGATTTTTTAGTTTTTTTATTAGTTTTTAGTTTTTTTTTTCTTTTTAGTTTTTTTGTAGTTTTTACCTTCTTTTTAGTTTTGTTAATTTTTTTTTTACTTATGTCCTGGTCGTCATTTATACTCCCTGTGTCCCGGTGCTTTGTTGATTGCTAATCGAACATTCCTTTTGTCCTGGTCGCTTTCTCTTTGAGTGTCGTCATTTATTTTTTTCTTTTTTAGTTCTTTTAGTTTTTACCTTTTTTAGTTTTTTTTAGTTTTTTAGATGAAAATTTTTTTTAGTTTTTTCCTTTTTTTCTTTTTAGTTTTTTATTGGTTTTTACCTTTATGTTAGCTTATTTTTCAGTTTTTTCCTTTTTTTTTTTTTTTTTTTTATTTTTTATTTTTTTTAGTTTTTTACCTTTTTTTAGTTTTTTTAGTTTTTTTAGTTTTTTAGCTTTTTTACTTTTTTTATTAGTTTTTAGTTTTTTTGTAGTTTTTGCCTTTTTTTAGTTTTTTCAGTTTTTTTTTTTAGTTTTTTATTGGTTTTTACCTTTATTTTAGCTTATTTTTCAGTTTTTTCCTTTTTTTTATTTTTTTTTAGTTTTTTTAGTTTTTTACCTTTTTTTAGTTTTTTTAGTTTTTTTAGTTTTTTAGCTTTTTTATTTTTTTTATTAGTTTTTAGTTTTTTTTGTAGTTTTTGCCTTTTTTTTAGTTTTTTTAGTTTTTTAGCTTTTTTATTAGTTTTTAGTTTTTTTTGTAGTTTTTGCCTTTTTTTAGTTTTTTTAGTTTTTTAGCTTTTTTATTTTTTTTATTAGTTTTTAGTTTTTTTTGTAGTTTTTGCCTTTTTTTAGTTTTTTCAGTTTTGACGTCACCTGATCCAGTTTTTTCAGGTGACGTCACCTGATCCACGATCCACAGATCCACAGACAACTTATTTTTATATATATAGATAGTTTTTTTTTTTTACTTATGTCCTGGTTGTCATTTATACTCCCTGTGTCCCGGTGCTTTGTTGATTGCTAATCGAACATTCCTTTTGTCCTGGTCGCTTTCTCTTTGAGTGTTGTCATTTATTTTTTTCTTTTTTAGTTCTTTTAGTTTTTACCTTTTTTAGTTTTTTTTAGTTTTTTAGATGAAAATTTTTTTTAGTTTTTTCCTTTTTTTCTTTTTAGTTTTTTATTGGTTTTTACCTTTATTTTAGCTTATTTTTCAGTTTTTTCCTTTTTTTTAGTTTTTTTTTATTTTTTATTTTTTTTTAGTTTTTTACCTTTTTTTAGTTTTTTTAGTTTTTTTAGTTTTTTAGCTTTTTTACTTTTTTTATTAGTTTTTAGTTTTTTTTTGTAGTTTTTGCCTTTTTTTAGTTTTTTCAGTTTTTTTTTTAGTTTTTTATTAGTTTTTACCTTTATTTTAGCTTATTTTTCAGTTTTTTCCTTTTTTTTTAGTTTTTAGTTTTTTTAGTTTTTTACCTTTTTTTAGTTTTTTTAGTTTTTTTAGTTTTTTAGCTTTTTTATTTTTTTTATTAGTTTTTAGTTTTTTTTGTAGTTTTTGCCTTTTTTTAGTTTTTTTAGTTTTTTAGCTTTTTTATTAGTTTTTAGTTTTTTTTGTAGTTTTTGCCTTTTTTTAGTTTTTTTAGTTTTTTAGCTTTTTTATTTTTTTTATTAGTTTTTAGTTTTTTTTGTTGTTTTTGCCTTTTTTAGTTTTTTCAGTTTTGACGTCACCTGATCCAGTTTTTTCAGGTGACGTCACCTGATCCATCCACAGACAGACAACTATATATATATATATATATATATATATATATATATATATATATATATATATATATATATATATATATATATATATAAATAGTACTTCTTACCGGGAAGTAAAGACAAATTATGGGGGATGGGAATTTTTTGGTGGGGGATGTTGCCTCCTAATTACCTCAGTCTTTACGCTAAAGTATGACTTTTTGTCCTAATTATTTAAGAACGGTTCCTGAAACACAAGGGCCGTTACATTAGAATAAGAATTTTTTTAAGAACTAAAAACTTAGCCTGAAGAGTTTGGGATTAAGGAGGGGGTATTCCTCTCATTTATGGCATAATTTCTGGTCATTTTAAGTTTTAATGCTGTTCTTTAGTTTCAGTTGAAAAACCATTGTTTTTTTTTGTTTTTTTTTTATAATATTTATTGAATCACCACCAAGAAAGGAGCGAACAGGCATCTCTGGTTTATTTAGGAATAAGAGAACTATTTAGATTTAAAAGATGCTTGTTTTCCCGCTTAAATCACAAGCACAGAAAATTATAAAAACGTAAAGTTAGCCCAAGTCACAAACAGGAATGGCTTGTAAAAATAGTTGGCACCAACTTCGTTCCCGTGGGAAGTTGCTTCTCTTTTGGAGCTGTAAATTTTTATGTTTGTCTATGTAAATGTCCTTAGAAAATGTATTGGCGATGTAGCTAGAGAGTCGTCAAACATTTAAAGCACTTCTAAATCTGACTTCAATTTGAAACTGCCGTCTGGTGGTTTGGCCACTCAAAAAGAGATTTCAACTCGAAAGCCAGAATCATAGTGTAAAGAAATGGGAACTTGGGAAACAACTTCAAATAGTCTTTTCTCACATCTGTACATATGTAAAATCGAATGTATATCTGTCTGTGTGCATGTCCTGTATGCATTACTACACTGTTTATCAGATCAACAAGAAACTTTAAAAAGTGTTGAGTGACCTTTTGCAAAGGTCTTAGGTATAAAAACCCCCATTCTCTCTTAATATCATCCGCGCGGATTGAAATTAGAGTCCCCTCAAGACAAATACTTGACAGTTGCTTCCATTCCCATTGTTTCACTTTTTCTTCATATTAGTTATACTACAACCGTACAACACCCGACGGGCTAGTTAATAATCCAAGCATAATTTCTCAAATACTTCTGAATTTGAAATATTATCATTATTTTACACTTGAGGAGAATTTTCGGGGGGGGGGAGATTTTGCCGCATGGGGTGAATTTTCCATGGGGAGGGAGCTTTCCACAGGGATAAGTTTCTGGGGAGAGTCCCACGAAGGAGGAGTTTCTCCTTAATGGAAGAATAGTCCACCGGAGAATTTTCAAATATATTTAAATTCAAAAATACGATCATTACTAATGTGGCAGGAATTATCCGCCGGGTGAGATTTTCTGTTGAGGGAATTTTCCTTCAATTTCTTTTCTTTTGGAGATTGCAGCAATGCACAATAGGTAAGCTAGTCATAGGCAGCCAAATGGTGCTGCCTAAATAAAGAAAGGTGTTGTAACAATGTGTTGTTATTGTCTTTTTTTTTGGTTTGGTTTGTTTTAGACCAGGCCACTTCGTATCGAAAGTAGTTGTCGCTGTAACTTCAAAAAGGATTCATTCGATTGTAAATTGAGAGGGTTAGTGCCTTTTTAATAGACAAAAGTGATCGGAGGGCGAATTCCCACCAACCCAACCCCCAACACTTCCGATCAACATTTTGATACAGCCATTTGTTCAAAGTAGTTGAAAGGTCCGGAAATTAAATTTTGAGGATGACAATCCGTCCCTCCACAGCCCTCAGGACAAGGGCTGTAAGTTATGCCCTTGGGCCATATAGAGTTTTCATAGAAAGCTTTGTCTTAGAAACTTGAAAAAGGACCGATTTGTTTTTTCTTCAAATCCTCGCCCTGTTTTCTTAATCCTATCCCTCCTGAAATTTTTGTGTCCTCGTTTAAATTACTTGGTATCCCAATTTCTTCAAATTTAAAGCGAGATATCCACATTAAAGACATCATCCATAAAGCTAATGTGTCTATCGCCCTCCTTAAGCTCTAAAATAAATATAGCGCCCCCCTTCTCACCCCTCAAGGATGTACACGTCTTTTGTCCGCCCACATCTTGAATATACTTGTCCAGTTTGGCACCCTGGCATCTTTCGTGAAGAATCAGACAAAATTGAATCAGTCCAAAAAAGAGCCTTGCGAATAATTTTCAAAGAAGGCAAGGTCCCATAATCTCTGCTCCTGAAAAAGCCAGTTTGGAAATCCTTGAGCGAAGGAGGGTGTCGTTGTTCCTCCGTTTTTACAAAAAATGCAATAGCAAACCCTCGGAAGGCAAGTATTTTCCGCAAGCGTCACTCCCCATCCAGATTACGACTGCCTCTAGCTGTTTCCGAGCCCATCACAGTTTTGTCCTCCATTCTCTGCGGTACTTCCAGATAGGAAAAAACTGTTGTCCCATTCATCACAGAAAAAATGAATAAAAAATCCAACGAATTTCTCCCTTTTTTTATTTGATGAGTTGCTGCCCAGGCCATTGGACTTATTGCTTGCCACCTCCCTGTTTTGGTTTAGCTTCCCTTTTAATTTTTATGTGTTTAATATTTCGTTCTCTTTTTTGTGCTTTTTTGGACTCTTTTTAGTGTTCCTTTTGTATATATATATATATATATATATATATATATATATATATATATATATATATATATATATATATATATATATATATATATATATATATGTATATATATATATATATATATATATATATATATATATATATATATATATATATATATATATATATATATATATATATATATGTGCGTAAGTGGTTACGCGCCATATTAATTACGCGCCATTGTAGTTGTGTCCCTATGTCCCACCTGTGAACATAGATATATATATATATATATATATATATATATATATATATATATATATATATATATATATATATATATATATATATATATATATATATATATATATATATATATATATATATATATATATATATATATATATATATGTGTGTTTTTAACTACGTAAAACTTGCGAATATACAACATTCTTCGCTGTCCCATTGTCTGTGCATCATTTATATATCCCCCTGTGCCCCGGGCGTCCCCGTTGTAGTTGTGTCCCTGTGTCCCGGTCGTCATTTATATTCCCTGTGTCCCGGTCGTCATTTGTTTCCCGTGTCCCAGTCTGTGATTTCTCTTTGAGTGTCCCGGGCGTCATTTATATTTCTTGTGTCCCGGTCGTCATTTGTGTCCCAGTGTCCCGGTCTGTATATACAATCGTTTTTGAATTGGTCTTTTTTTTAGTTTTTAGTTTTTTACTTTTATTTTAGTTTTTTTAGTTATACCTCATGATTCTAATGATTGCCCTTGAGCTTTGTTGATGGTGATTGCTAATCGAACATTCCCTGTGTCCCCGTCGTCATTTATATATCCTCCTGTGCCCCCCGGCGTCCCCGTTGTAGTTGTGTCCCTGTGTCTCGGTCGTCATTTATATTCCCTGTGTCCCGGTCGTCATTTGTATCCCGGTTTCCCGGTCTGTATATACATTCGTTTTTGAAATGGTATATGATGAAATAAATTTTTGTATTTTTCCCCTGTTTTTCTTTTTAGTTTTTTTTTTGGTTTTACTTTTTTTTAGTTTTTTTCTTTTTTCTTTTTCGTTTTTTTTATTTTAATTTTTTTAGTTTTGTTTTTCTCCTTTATTTTTCATTTTTTTCCTTTTTTTTCTTTTTTAGTTTTTTTAGATTTTTAGCTTTTTTAGTTTTTTTTATTAGTTTTTAGTGATTTTTTTTTCTTTTTAGTTTTTTTGTAGTTCTTACCTTTTTTTAGATATTTTAATTTTTTTTTTTACTTATGTCCTGGTCGTCATTTATACTCCCTGTGTCCTGGTCGTCATTTGTGTCCCGGTGCTTTGTTGATGGTGATTGCTAATCGAACATTCCTTGTGTCCCGGTCGCTTTCTCTTTGAGTGTCCCGGTCCTCATTTATATTCCCTATGTGCTGGTGTCCCGGTCGTCATTTGTGTCCCGATGTCCCGGTCTGTAATTTCGTCAGTCGAAAACATGACGTCAATCGACACACAAACATGACGTCACTCGACAGACATATACACACACAGACAACTTATCTATATATATATATATACATATATATATATATATATATATATATATATATATATATATATATATATATATATATATATATTTCTTGTTTCTTCTGTATTATTTTGTCCCCTTCCTTTTTCCCTTTTAATCCTTTTTCTGACTTGTATTTTGTTCAAGGTTTATCTTGGCCGGTTTTTTTCTTTTTGACTTTTTAATTTGCTTACTATAGTTTATTTGTTGACTCATTATTGATTAATTATTATGAATTTGACTTTTCGTTGTTGTTTTTTGCATTGTTAGTACAACAATGTATTTTGTCGACCCGAAGTCCGAATTTGGCCCTTTGAGGGCTTGTGATAGAGATGTTTCTGAAATAAATCAATATCTTATCTTATACCCACCCCCTGTCCATAGGAAAAGGCCATGGAAAAATTCGAATAATGCATTGAAGGCACATGGCTCTTAACATAGGCAGCGCTACAGAGGTGCCTCTGATAAGGAGAATGGAACAAGACGGTTTCTATTACTGATTTGTTTTTAAAAATCCAGAAGTGTCTTTCGTCTAACAGAAATCAGTAGTTTAAGTGCAAGCTAAGAGACAGACATTTCTGAACAAAGTTAAACTACATAAAAGGTAGGGAGTTTTTTCATGGGTGTAGTTTCCTCAATTGTACTCTAATTGACATAATGCCCGCGTTTAGAACTGTGGGTATATCTGAGCCCCTTCCAAAGACCAGAAAAAGCTGAAATCCTATAAAATAGAATATTTTTTATGTTCCACATTTTCTCAACAATGGTGTTAACAAACTTAAATATTCTTTTTGTAGTTTCCATTGTAATATAAAGCTAACCAGTTTGACTGCGATCTGTTTGAGAAATGTACTAGGTAAATATATAGTTTATTAATATTACGCTTTACATTCGTCTAACTTAAGCCAGTACCATTTTGTTAGGTTTAGACTTAAGGCTATATTTGAGACAGTGCATTTCCTTTTAAACCAATAGTAGTGGAAATGAATTATAGATTGATAAAACTAGCGATTCTTATATATAACGTATTTATAATAAATACATACTAGTACCTTTACTTTCCATGAAATACGTTCAATTTTCACTATAAACAAAAATTGCAATATTAACAGTATTGATGGTGCAGCAGGGGCGTCTGAGATCTACATTTGCCTCCACCCTCTGAGAAAAAAAAAACTAGATCTGGCTAGGATTAGTAGTAGTAGTTGTAGCAGTAGCATTAGTGGTAGCAGTAGTAGTAGCAGTAGTAGTAGTAGTAGTAGTAGTAGTATTAGTAGTAGTAGTAGTAGTAGTAGTAGTAGTAGTAGTTGTAGTAGTAGTAGCGGTAGTAGTAGTAATAGTGGTAGTAGTAGTAGTAGTTGTAGTAAGAGTAGCATTGGCGGTAGTAGTAGCAGTAGTATTACTACTAGTAGTAGAAGTAGTAGTATTAGTAATAGCAGTAGGAGTAGTAGCAGTAGCAGTAGTGGCGGCATATGTAGTAGTGATAGTGCTAATAGTAGTGGGATTAGTAGCAGTAGTTGTAGTAGTAGAAAATGGCATGTCAGCTAAGTTTCTGCTTGTTTTCACTCCATTATTTGGTCTTCCCTTTACAAGGGAAAATTAAGTTTAAAAAAACTTATTTCTGTCGAATTTTAATTTAAATACATATTCTACACATGGATAATAGTAATGTTGGCTAATAAATTTTGTTTTTGATTTAGCAGTTCGTGGTAACAGATTCCCAGTTACATAAATCTTGGGGAATACTCCTTTCTTGATCTCTGTTTAAATAATACTAAATGCAAACATTAAATCATAGTTTCAATGTAAATATGGTGTTTACGTTAACCAATTCAAATCCAACGAAAGTTCGTTTTGAAGTTAAATCGAATTTAAACTAGCTGATATGTAATGAAGATTAATAACATCATCTTAATAATTTTATCTTTCTGTTGATAAATTTTCTTATGACAGTATTTTTATATAGATGAAAAATGGATGCTCTAATGTTCATCAGTCATATTATTAAGGAACCAGGGCCTTGGCAACCCATTCTGGCTATAATCAAGGGTTTCAGGAATGGAGCTGTGTAAGTATAATTTTCCAAATTATATCTTATCCACTCAAACGTTTTTTTTTATTTTGAATGACAATTTCGGAATGAACATCATAAAATTGTTTTCACCAGCAAGCTCCACTAATAATAATTTAATAATCTATTTCAAATCCATGGTAGAACAAGAGATGTGGAGCAATACAAAAAAGAAAAACATGGATAGTAGATAAACTAGAAATTAGAAAACAAACACCCCTAAGACAAATTTACAGAAGCAAACAATTCAATAGAACTGAACAACAAAATGATAAGTACCTAACCTCAAAGGTGTATTTTGGATTATTTGTTGGATAGTATTTGGATTAATTTTTAATCCAAATCTTGATAAGACTCCAAAATATGAGTAGCACTACATTCACAAACAATCCTTCGGTTTCTACATCACCTAGACGAAAATAATCAATATTTGTAATAACAAAAGTTGGAAACTCGTGCATCTCGCCGCTCTCTTGAATATGAAAGATTAGATACAAACCCGGTAGAAAAGAAGCGATTGATTTGCAAGGCGTTGGATAAAGTCTAGCATGCTAAACCCTTACTAAAATTGGTCATGGTTTATACTCCAGTTATTTTAGTGGTTTCACCTTGGAATTTGTTCGATGAATCTTGAATAGTCCTTTCTCTAGATAAACACCATGTGCCTACTGCCCTCTATCTCGAGAATGTTCGAACATAAAAATAAATTTTGAAACAAAAATTGTAGAGAATTTAGTCTTCTGCAACATTTATAATAAATACCAACAATATGAAATCCACAAAAACCGAGATATGTGCAAAAAACATGCGAGAAATCGATTTTTTTTTTACCTCTGACCTTTGAAATCCGTAGTCACGGACACCATGCGACAGGTGGGATTTGAAACAAGTTGCGGGTGTCCTAATATTGGCTTATACGATCACTTAGCTGACTGTTTCAAAATTCCAAGGTTCCTACCCTATTTTGGCTAAAACGACCGAACTATTGGAGTAATTTTAGAACAACCCTCTGCTAGTTTACTTTTAACATCAGCAAGCACAGGAGGGGAACAGCTTACATAGAAGGGCGAACACTAATATCAAACCACTAGAACAGAGGAGCCATATTGATTAAGGTAAAGGTAAACAAGAGTAGTGTAAGGGACAATACTACTGAAGTAAGCTCATTAGCATAACCAGTTACTATAACTACTACAGGGCCAATGTCACATAATCAACATACTTAGATGAACATAAAATTAGAACACATTCTAGATTTGAAGAACGACAACAATCAAAGCTGAAAAACATGGTTTTTTAAATAAGTTTTCTGTATATAAGGTTTGTCTTTAAGATAGAGAATTATTAGCGTTCCTGCAATTCTTGAAGACTAACAATGAATGAACAATGTGAATATAGGGCTTTTTCTGCAAGTACTTTTCGAATTCATTCTAGTTGATAAATTCCATGTTTTATTTGCTGCCTGAGCGTTCCGAATTATTTAGTTACCAACAGGGTATCAAAAATGTAAGACTTTATTTTTGCTCATTCCTGGCTTAATGGAGCTCTTTACTTTTCTTTGAAAAACTTGTCTTTTGGAAAAGTTTTTTTTTAATTAATAAAAAAATAGAAGATTTATAAATAAAGAAATTCGAGCTTCTGTGTTTCGAAATCAGGAATTTCGTTATTATTCCCCATGCGTTTATGAGAGATATGAAAATTTTGCTGTGGTTTTCGAAAAGAAATTCCAAATATCTTAATCAAAATAATTAACGTTCTACCAGTTTTTTATCAAGCTCTATCAGTAATCAGAGTTATTTTATTTCTTAAAAATTTATCTTCAAAGCTAAAACGTTTTATTCTGACAAAATACGGGGAACAGTACTTCAAAATAAAAAAGTTACTGAAGAAATTATGTTTCTGAAAAAGCAATGCCAGTTCAAGCTCCTAAAAGATCTGTCTTTATACGTTGGAAAAAATATTCCGCCTTGTCTAGAAAACCTAGAAGAATTACAAAAATTGGATGCATCATGACAACTTTAGAAATTATTTCTAAGTGAGAAAATCAATTTTTATATAAGAAAGTGAATGTCATATTGCATAGTTTTTTCACTGTTACTCGATTAAAATAAAAAGGGTCAATATAAAATAAAAAATCTACTCAAAAATTCCAGAAAACAGCCAAAAAGCGGAATATGGCATTCGAGATTTATTTTTCCACAATTATTTCCGAAATATCTAGAAGGAATACAAAATTGTGTTCTCCTGTTCTGAGCAATATAGCTAAATATTCTGCAGGGGTAAAACACAAAGTCGCCCCGAAAATTTTACTCTTTCGACTAGAAAAGCTTTGTTTACATGAGGAAAAAAGAACTGTCTTTGTTTTTCTGAAAATTTTTTAAATTTTAGAAACTTCATTGGGAAGTTTTTGCCATGTCCCACAATTCCCTGATCCAAGATTTTTTTTATTTATTTGTGCATCTTACCGCTTCAGAGCCACAGACCAGTGATTACGAGACAAAAAAAAAAGTAATATTGTTACCCAAACAAATTATGAATAAGGGGTAAGGAAAATTACAATGTTACCATAGCGCTGTCAATATATTATAATAGTGTAAAATTTGAGCCTTATCCATGCTACCTAAGATATGCTTTTAGCTGGTTGGATGTTTTGATGTGACCAAAGTTAGAGCAGGTAAAAAGAGTCCATCATCATTATTTTTTTTGTCACTTCTCTGCCCCCTCGCCTTAACTCTTCTGGAGGGAAATAATTTAATTCCTTTTCTTTAAATTTTTGTCGTGTGCCAACACCTTCGATTATATATCGGCTTCAGTATATTCTATTTAATTATTTCCAAGAGTTGACACTCCACTGCCTGGTTAAGGCAGTTCTAAAATAAAACTTCCAGATCGTATCTAAAGCTTTTTTCCCTACGCTTTTTTTTATTCCATAGTGAAGAATGACAATACTTGAAAAGTAAGTTACAAGAAATTTTATTTTTGGTTTCTAGAAGCTGGAACTTTATGTTTATGTTTACTCAATGGGAAAATTGAATTGTCTGCTATGGTTTTGAAAATTTATTTCCTCTTTGTTACCTCGGTTTTATTTCTAGATTGAGCTTGAATCATTGAATATCTGTCATAAATTCAAAACTTATACTTTAAAAAACATAACTTATCAATGCGGTGTTTTAAATCTCATGATAGAAATGGGAGAATTAAGCTATCTTGTGATCTTTTCAGGGGCTGATCTAGAAAAAATATAATCTTGGGGGGCCACTGGATAAAGGGCGCCAATGTGATTCGAGCGTAATGATCATCGAGACTTTTTGAATTAGTAGGCCAGACTATTTTATTTTTTTCATTAGAGCTTGATAAAAAAATAATTAATGGGGAAACCTCTAATTTCTAAGAGAGGAAATACAACTGTTTACAAGAGGTAGAGGATTGTAAAGCAGCCCTTGATCCGCTACAAGATTCCAACATTTTCTATAGAGACTGAAAACCAACCGCACGCTTGGTTGCTGTGGAATATCTGAGGAGCCCTTGAAATGTGTGGGTCCTGCCTTGTGGCTTTGGCAGCTAGAAAATGTTTTTAAGACGTTCCACGACAAGCAAAGAAATATTTGGTTTTTACCAAAAAAGGGCTCCTTTTTTGAGGATTCTTTAATCAGAACCATAACAAAACATGGAATGGGTCGTGTCCTGCACTGTCAAAGCGGATTTTTTTTTTCAAAAAGGAAAGTATTTATATTATGATGTTTATTATAAACCCTACTGCTACCGTGGGAGGGTTTAATGCCCAATTATTTTTAATGCTCCTAATTTTTTTGAAAACCATACAAGTCTAATAATGATAGAGAAAAATATAATATATTAGTGTAAATAGATATTGTAAATAGATATTTTATGTTGAAGTAATGTCGTGTCCATTATCACAAAGTATTAATATTGTAATGTAAAATAGTTCCATTTTCTACTATTGCCGAAAGTAAAACAGTTCAAAATAGGGATGATACCTTTTGATTGACAGTGAATAGATATAAAATTATTTAACTGGATATTTCGAACACATATACAGTGTTCATCATCAGCAGTAAAACTAAAAGACATGATTAAAAATAAACAAAAATTTTTACCTAATAAACTAATTACATATAGTTTATTGCTCTTATTTTTTTCAATGCAACAGCGGAGGCAAATCTCTTTGACCTTTTCGGTTCCGGTTCATTAGAATTATCTGACATATTACGTGGACAGAGGTCATAGTTCTTAGGTGAGGTGATATTTACTTTATTTGACCTCAGTAAATTATCATAAATTGAGTTCAATCCAAATTCACATGTATCTTTGTTTATGGAATTATTCTTCAATAATATTTTTTTTAAATTTCGATTGTTTCCCTGAAAATTTGCTTTAAACCTTGGTCCCTAGAAATCAAAGAAACATTTTCAAACAAAATAAAATGATTTGGAAAATTAAAGATATGTTCCGAGAGGGCCGACGTGAAATCTTCAGGTTTGGTATTTTGCTTTAAAGACGATGAAATAGAATTATGATGTTGTAGCAATCTCGTTTTTAAATTCTGGTTAGTACGTCCCACATAAGAGCTTCCACAAGTACATGGGATTTTATAAACCCCAGTTCGTTGCTCTACGGAAGTCTGATCCTTTCCAGAATTCAAAAAACTAGCCAAAGTATTATTACCTCTTAAAGCTACCTTTAAGCCATTATTTTGTAAAATTCTTTTAAGTTTTTCACTCAAACCTGGAACATATGGTAGAGAACAAAAAAGATCTTTCTTTTCTGATGTTTCCAGAATATCGTCAGAACATTCTAGAAATGTTTTTCTTCTTTTCGAAAAAGCCTAGTCAATTAACCAACCCGGATAATGGTTACTTATTAAAATCTCTTTTAACAACAATAATTCCTCCTCAATGAATTTTTTTTTAGGTTCAATTAAATTTATTTCAATTCAATTTATTATTAGAAAAAAAAACACATAGCAACAATAATAATAAAGATCCTAGAAGCGAACTTGTTAAGGACCAAAACAACAACAAAAAATTGAAAATGAAGAAGAGAAAAAAGAGAAAACATGGGTAATTAAAGCAAATTGAATTCAGTTGGAGAACAAATTCTAAAAATGCGGTCAGTTAAGGATATGATTAAACCAATTTTTACTTGGCGAGCATGACCGGAGAAAAACGACAAAAATCTGTTATTGTTAGTAGGTTTTCTGTAAATCTTAAAATCCAGACTGTTTTCATTTTTATGGCACTTGGTATTAACCAAGTGACATATAGCAGTCGCCAATTCTGTCGGTCTGTCTGTCTGTCGGTCTGTCGGTCTGTCGGTCTGTCCCGGTTTTGCTACTTTAGGCACTTCCAGGTAAGCTAGGACGATGAAATTTGGCAAGCGTATCAGGGACCGCACCAGATTAAATTAGAAATAGTCGTTTTCCCGATTTGACCATCTGGGGGGGAGTGGGGGCCCGGTTAATTCGCAAAAAATAGAAAAAATGAAGTATTTTTAACTTATCAGCGGGTATTTGGATCTTAATGAAATTTCATGTTTGGAATGATATTGTGTCTTAGAGCTCTTATTTTAAATCCCGACCGGATCTGATGACATTGGGGGGAGTCGGAGGGGGAAAACCTAAAGTCCCGGTTTTGCTACTTTAGGCACTTCCAGGTAAGCTAGGACGATGAAATTTGGCAAGCGTATCAGGGACCGGACCAGATTAAATTAGAAATAGTCGTTTTCCCGATTTGACCATCTGGGGGGGGGGGGAGTAGGGGCCGGTTAATTCGGAAAAATAGAAAAAATGAAGTATTTTTAACTTATGAGCGGGTGATTGGATCTTAATGAAATTTGATGTTTGGAATGATATTGTGTCTCAGAGCTCTAATTTTAAATCCCGACTGGGTCTGATGACATTGGGGGGAGTTGGAGGGGGGAAACCTAAAATCTTGGAAAACACTTAGAGTAGAGGGATCGGGATGAAACTTGATGGGAAAAATAAGCGCAAGTCCTAGATACATGATTGACATAATCGGAACTTATTTGTTCTCTTTGGGGTAGTTGGGGGGGGGGGAGTAAGTCTTAAAAATTAGAAAAATGAGGTATTTTCAACTTGCGAACGGGTGATCGGATCTCAATGAAATTTGATGTTTAGAAGGATATCGTGTCTTAGAGCTCTTATTTTAAATCCCGACCATATCTTGTGATGGGGGCGGGGAGTTGGGAGGGGGAACCTAAAACTTGGAAAACACTTAGAGTGGAGGGATCGGGATGAAACATGGTGGGAAAAATAAACACAAGTCCTAGATAGATGATTGACATAAACGGAACGGATCCGCTCTCTTTTGGGTAGTTGGGGGGGGGGGGGTTAATTCTGAAAAATTAGAAAAAATGAGGTATTTTTAACTTACGAACGGGTGATTGGATCTCCATGAAATTTGATTTTTAGAAGGATATCGTGGCTCAAAGCTCTTATTTTAAATCCTGACCGGATCTGGTGACATTGGGGGAAGTTTGGGGTGGGGAGACCTAAAATGATGGGAAACGCTTAGATTGGAGGGATTGGGATGAAACTTGGTTGGAAAAATAAGCAAAAGTCTTGCATACGTAATTTACATAATTGGAACGGATCCGCTCAATTGCGGGGGGGGGGGGTAATTCTGAAAAATAAGAAAAATAACGTATTTTTAACTTACGAAGGAGTGATCGGATCTTCATGAAACTTCATATTTAGAAGGACCTCGTAACTCTGATATCTTATTTTAAATCTCAACCGGATCAAACGTAATTGGGGGGGGGGGCAGTTGGGGGGACCGGAAATCTTAGAAAATACTTAAAGCGGTGAGATCAGGATGAAACTGGATGGGAAGAATAGAAACCTGTCTAAGATACGTGACTGACATAACTGGACCGGATCTGCTCTCTTTGGTGGAATTGGGAGGGGGGGAGGTAATTTTGAAAATTGAGGTATTTGTAACTTACGAAAGGGTGACCAGATCTTAATGAAATTTGATATTTAGAAGGATCTTGTGCTATAAAGTTTAACTTTAGGTTCTGACCTTCTCACAAGTGCCAAATGAGCTCTTGGCTCTTGGCTCTTCCGACCTCGTACCATATGAGCTCTCGGCTCTTCCGACCTCGTCCAAATGAGCTCTTGGCTCTTCCGACCTCGTACCATATGAGCTCTCGGCTCTTCCGACTTCGTCACAAGTGCCATATGAGCTCTTAGCTCTTGTTTAAAAGAAGGATATCCAGAAAAGGAAGTTTATTATCCTCTTCTATTTCTATTGTAAATTTTAAATACCCGTCCCAAAAATTAAGATGTTCTAAAAAACTTTTTAATTCCTCCACCCCATAATTCCATACTGAAATTATGTCATCCATATATCTCCCCCAAAATTTAGGTTTTAAAAAGTATGAATCTAACGCTATTGTTTCAATATTTTCTACAAAACAATTTGCAAAGAAAGGACTTAAAGGGGCCCCCATGGGTAAACCATTTACTTGTTCGAAAAACCCCCCTCTGAATTGAAAAAAATAAGAGAACATGTTGCACAACCTAACTAAATTCATAATTACACCGACTTCCAAAACTGTTTCACCACTAATTAAGTCCAAATTTCTTAGTATCTTTCTCTCAAGAAGAATTTCTGCGGCTTTTACATCAATACTCGTATACATTGACACTATGTCGAAACTTGAAATTATAGAATTTGAAGAAATCTCAACTTCTTTTTGTTTTTGTACAAGTTCTGACGAATCCTTAATGTAAGAAATTTGTGTAGACATGAGTGGTTTACACAATGACACTAGCCACTTACTCAGAGCACTTGTTGGTGACTTGTTACTCGCAACAATTGGTCGTAATGGCAGATTTGGCTTATGTATGTTATTTGTAGGGCACAAAGAACCTCTTGGTAAGAATATTTGTAGAAAAGTTGAGGTGTAATCTTCCCTTCTTCCTTCAAACTCTTTAACTCGTTCTTAAACTTCTTTGTATATGAGTCCGTCGGGTCAAAAGAAAGTTTTTTGTATGTTTTTTCATCTTTCAGTAAAGCTTTTAATTTTGAATCGTAGTCCTTGGTGTCCATTACCACTAAAGTACCCTTGTCTGCTTTTGTAATAATAATAGATTCATCCCTTCTTGAATTATTAAGAATCTTTATGTCTTCGATAGAATTGTTAGGGATTTCTGGTTTTAAATCAAACTCTGACAGGGTTTTAACTGTAGAAGCTCTTACTAGGCTATCAGCTATGATTAGGATGGGGTTTCTATGTAAAGATGTTTCATTATTTATCCAGTTAAATAATTTAAATCTATTCACTGTCAATAAAAAGGTATCATCCCTATTTTGAACTGTTTTACTTTCGTCATGGAAAGGCAGTGTGGTCTTCGAAGTTATCTACTATCAAACAGTTCGTGGTAACGAACTGTAGTAAGGAGCGATCCGGCTCAATAGTAACCAAAACTCTAAAAAATTGAATTTTGATATAAATAGCTACATCAAAAGAATTGAATTTTAATGCTGATTTTAAATATATAAGTTTCATCAAGTTTAGTCTTAGCCATCAAAAGTTACGAGCCTGAGAAAATTTGCCTTATTTAGGAAAATAGGGGGAAACACCCCCTAAAAGTCGTAGGATCTTAACGAAAATGACACCATCAGATTCAGCGTATCAGAGAACCCTACTGTAGAAGTTTCAAGCTCCTATCTACAAAAATGTGGAATTTTGCATTTTTTTGCCAGAAGACAAATCACGGGTGCGTGTTTATTTGTTTGTTTGTTTTTGTTTTTTTGTTTTTCCCAGGGGTCATCGTATCGACCAAGTGGTCCTAGAATGTCGCAAGAGGGCTCATTCTAACGGAAATGAAAAGTTCTAGTGCCCTTTTTAAGTGACCAAAAAAATTGGAGGGCATCTAGGCCCCCTCCCACGCTCATTTTTTTCCCAAGTCAACGGATCAAAATTTTGAGATAGCCATTTTGTTGAGCATAGTCGAAAATCTTAATATCTATGTTTTTGGGGATGACTTACTCCCCCAAAGTCCCTGGGGGAGGGGTTGCAAGTTACAAACTTCAACCAGTGTTTACATATAATAATGGTTATTGAGAAGTGTACAGACGTTTTCAGGGGGATTTTTTTGGTTTTGAGGGTAGGGTTGAGGGAGGGGGCTATGTGGGAGGATCTTTCCTTGGAGAAATATGCCATGGGGGAAAAAATTCAATGAAAAGGGCGCAGGATTTTCTAGCATTACTATAAAAAAAAACAATGAAAAAATAAACATGAAAACGTTTTTTCAAATGAAAGTAAGGAATAGCATTGAAATTTAAAACAAACAGAGATTATTACGCATATGAAAGGTTCTAAAAAATACTTTAGCATAAAGAGCGAGGTATTTAGGAGGAGATAAATATCTCGCTCTTTATGCTAAAATATTTTTAGTGATTTCAACTATTTATTCTACGGCCTATTTGATTCAGGGGTCATTCTTAAAGAATTGGAACAAAACTTACGATTTAGTGTAAAGAGCGAGGTATTAACGAGGGTACAAACCCCCTCGTACACATAATAAAAATATAAGAATATAAAAGTTTGTTACGTAAGTTAATTCTTAAGTTACGTATATTTTTTACTAATAAAAACGTTCGTTGAATATTAAAAGTTCTAGTAGCCTTTTTAAGTAACCGAAAAATTGGAGGGCAGCTAGGCCTCCTTCCCCACCCCTTATTTCTCAAAATCGTCTGATCAAAACTAAGAGAAAGCCATTTAGCCAAAAAAAAATTAATATACTAATTTCATTTCAATAATTTATGTGCGGAGAGCCAAAATCAAACATGCATTAATTCAAAAACGTTCAGAAATTAAATAAAAAAAACTAGTTTTTTTTAACTGAAAGTAAGGAGCGACATTAAAACTTAAAACGAACAGAAATTACTCCGTATATGAAATGGGTTGTCCCCTCCGCAGTCCCACGCTCTTTACGCTAAAGTTTTTAGTTGTTTTAAAAAGTAGAATTGTGGCAAAGAGTCAAACTTTAGCGTAAAGAGCGAGGGACTGCGGAGGGGACAACCCATTTCATATACGGAGTAATTTCTGTTCGTTTTAAGTTTTAATGTCGCTCCTTACTTTCAGTTAAAAAAACTAGTTTTTTTTTTATTTAATTGCCATTCTAGATATACCTTTCTCTTACAATCATACGCTAGTAGAATACTTGTTAATTCATTTGATTTCATGTTCCATCCATCTTACAACGGGCAATGTAGTAGCCATTTGACATATTGTTTTTAACAGGAGAATTCTGATGCAATAACGTTAATTTAATATTCTGAGCTTGTACACACCCCCTCTTAAAATCTGAAATGTAAACTAGAAGAAAGACCAATTTACCCATCCCTGAAAGTATTTTCTACTCCTTGTTTGAATTTTAAACTTCAAAAAAATCAGTGTCTCGTGGGGGTGGGGGATTGAGAGTAAGGGGAAATAGCCCTTCGTGGTCCTTAGTACTAGCCCTTAATAGCCTTACATTGCATGATTTGTAACCTAAAAATTCAATGTTTCATTCCTTTAAATTTCCTTAAAAAATACCTGGATTTAAAAAATACCTAGAATTTATAAAAAAATAAATTTTAATGAAATTCTGGAGTAAGATTAGTAGTAACGATGCATCAAAGTAAAGGTTCTCCAGCGCCACCACGAACTCCCAACAATAAAACCAACCGCCGACATCTAGCTATTTTTTCTATGGTAATATGAAGCTATGTGATATTTCACGACATGAATTTCGAAAAACTGTTTGTCCTCGGTAATTGGATGGGTGAGTAAGGCTAAGGCCTCATTCAAGTGCTTATCTGTCTTAATTACTAAAGTAGAACAAGAGCTAAGAGCTCATATGGTACTTGTGACGAGACGAGAAGAGCTAAGAGCCAAGAGATCATATGGTATGAGCTCTAACAAAATTCTATGAATCAATAGATTGATTTAAAAAGGAAAATAAGAGGCTTAATGCCGGTCAGGATTTAAAATAAGAGATCTGAGTCACGATGTCCTTCTAAATATCAAAATTCAATAAGATCCGATCACCCACTCGTAAGTTATAAATACCTAATTTTTTCTAATTTTTTCTCACCCTTTAACCCCCCAGATGGTCAAATCTGGGAAAACGACTTTATCAAGTCAAATTGCGCAGCTCCCTGACACGCCTACCAATTTTCATCGTCCTAGCACGCCCAGAAGCACCAAGCTCGCAGAATCACTGAACCCCTCCCCCCAACTCCCCCAAAGAGAGCGAATCCAGTACGATTCTGTCAATCACGTATCAAGGACATTTGTTTATTCTATCCACCAAGCTTCATCCCGATTTCTCCACTCCAAGTGTTTTTCCAAGATTCCCCCCTCCAACTCCCCCCAATGTCAAAAGATCTGGTCGGGATTTGAAATAAGAGCTCTGAGACATGATTTCCTTCTAAAAATCAAATTTCATTAAGATCCGATCATCTATTCGTAAGATAAAAATACCCCAATTTTCATGTTTTCCAAAAATTCCGGTTTCCCCCTCCAACTCCCCCCAATGTCACAGGATCTGGTCGGAATTTAAAATTAGAACTTTAAAGCATAAGATCCTTCTAAATATCAAATTTCATTAAGATCTGGTCACCCTTTCGTAAGTTACAAATACCTCAATTTTCAAAATTGCCCCCCCCCCCCAATTCCACCAAAGAGAGCAGATCCGGTCCGGTTATGTCAGTCACGTATCTTAGACATGTTTCTATTCTTCCCATCCAGTTTCATCCTGATCTCACCGCTTTAAGTATTTTCTAAGATTTCCGGTCCCCCCAACTGCCCCCCCCCAATTACGCTTGATCCGGTTGAGATTTAAAATAAGAGATCTGAGTTACGAGGTCCTTCTAAATATGAAGTTTCATGAAGATCCGATCACTCCTTCGTAAGTTAAAAATACGTCATTTTTTCTTATTTTTCAGAATTACCCCCCCCCCCCCCAATAGAGCGGATCTGTTCCAATTATGTAAATAACGTATGTAAGACTTCTGATTATTTTCCCCACCAAGTTTCATCCCGATCCCTCCAATCTAAGCGTTTTCCATGATTTTAGGTTCCCCACCCCAAACTTCCCCCAATGTCACCAGATCTGGTCAGGATTTAAAATAATTGCTTTGAGACACGATATCCTTCTAAATATCAAATTTCATTAAGATCCGATCACCCGTTCGTAAGTTAAAAATACCTCATTTTTTCTAATTTTTCAGAATTAACCCCTCCCCAACTACCCCAAAGAGAGCGGATCCGTTCCGTTTATGTCAATCATGTATCCAGGACTTGTGCTTATTTTTCCCACCAAGTTTCATCCCGATCCCTCTACTCTAAGTGTTTTCCAAGTTTTAGGTTTCCCCCTCCCTACTCCCCCCCCCAATGTCACCAGATCCAGTCAGGTTTAAAATAAGAGCTCTGAGCCACGATATCCTTCTAAATATCAAATTTCATTGAGATCCGGTCACTCGTTCGTAAGTTAAAAATACCTCATTTTTTCTATTTTTTCAGAAATACCCCCCCCCCCAACTACCCCAAAGAGAGCGGATCCGTTCCGTTTATGTCAATCATGTATCTAGGACTTGTGTTTATTTTTCCCACCAAGTTTCATCCCGATCCTCCACTCTAAGTGTTTTCCAAGTTTTAGGTTTCCCCCTCCCAACTCCCCCCCCAAGGTCACCAGATTCGGTCAAGCTTTAAAATAAGAGCTATAAGACACAATATCCTTCTACACATCAAATTTCATTGAGATCCGATCACCCGTTCGTAAGTTAAAAATACCTCATTTTTCCTAATTTTTCAGAATTACCCCCCCCCCCCCCAACTACCCAAGAGAAAGCGGATCCGTTCCAATTATGTCAATCATGTATCTGGGACTTGTGCTTATTTTTCCCATCAAGTTTCATCCTGGTCCCTCCACTCTAAGTGTTTTCCAAGATTTTAGGTTTCCCTTCTCCAACTCCCCCCTGAGACACAATATCATTCCAAACATCAAATTTCATTAAGATCCCATCACCCGCTCATAAGTTAAAAATACTTCATTTTTTCTATTTTTTCCGAATTAACCGGCCCCCCACTCCCCCCAGATGGTCAAATTGGGAAAACGACTATTTCTAATTTAAGCTGGTCATGTCCCTGATACGCCTGCCAAAATTTCATCGTCCTAGCTTACCTGGAAGTGCCTAAAGTAGCAAAACCGGGACCAACAGACCGACAGAATTGGCGATTGCTATATGTCACTTGGTTAATACCAAGTGCCATAAAAACAGTTTTTTTTTCTTAGTAGTAGTAGTAGCAGAGTAAACAAGAGTGTAGGCATAAGTATGTATATATCTATTTATATTTTTCATGGTACTTGCTATTAACCAAGCGACATATAGTGATCGCAACTTCTGTTGGTTTGTCGGTCTGTCTGTCGGTCCCGGTTTTGCTAGTTTAGGCACTTTCAGAAAAGCTAGGACGATATAATTTGGAAGGTGTATCAGGTACCAGACCAGACAAAAATATAAATTGTCGTTTCCCCAATTCGACCAGCTGGAGGGGGGGGGGGGAGGGTGTAGTTCTGAAAAATTAGAAAAAATGAGGTATTTTCAAGTTACGAAGGAGTGACTGGATCTTAATGAAATTTAATATTTAGAAGGATCTTTTAACTCAGATCTCTTATTTTAAATCCCGACCGGATCCAGTGACGTTGGGGGAAATTGGAAGGGGGGTTGGAAATCTCGGAAATGGCTTAGAATGGAGAGACCAGGATGAAACTTGGTGGGGAAAATAAGCACAAGTCTAAGATATCCCCATCAATCATATGTGATATATGATGATATCATATCCCCATCAATGGCTCCCGGAAACCGCATCCTAAATCAATGGGCTCTTAAGAAAGAGAAAAAAAAAATCTGTTAAAAAAAGGAAAAAAAGAAAACGCAATCTGAAGATCTAGCAAGCAAGCAGTTCACTGCCAAAGTTCAAAGAGTGAAGAGTTAAACCAGTTTTCAATTGAATCGAATAAAGCCACTGCTGAAAATTTGATGAACTTGCGTGAATAACCAAGCACATATTACTAACGTGATACTTTTGGGGCGACAAATTGGAATATTTTGTTGTTGAAATTTGTTACCTGTAGTGTCCCCCCATTGTGACAGAAGATCGTAAAATGGCAAAATACAAACCGTTCGATCTTGTCCTAGCTTCATTTCAGGGATACCCCTTGTGGCCATCAGTAGTTTTTAAAACCACCTAAGACCAGAAAAATCAAGCTAGATATCTAGTCTTTTGCTATGGTACCCACACTGAGCATAATATAGCTGAAGTACATATCCGCAACTGGAATGACCATTTTAAAGAAGCTTGTGCGAGGACAGATAAAGATGTAAATAAGGCTTTTGAAGAGCAGCGCTTATCCCCTGATATTTTCACGACTGAGTAAAACCTACTTATCACTACCCGCTAAAACCAAGGGAAATCCAGCCTAGCACCATTAACTCCAACTTCTGCAGCAGCATCAACTTTAAAAGAAATAATAAATGAAACTCAAGAGGAACTAATGAACACTAAATATAACCTAATGGATGATATTTCTCATATCGTATCAAATACAATGACAGAACGCCAAGTTTCGGAAATTATCAGACATTGTCAACGAAGTTTATAATTCGATTTCCCTTAAATATAAGGCAAAATTTGAAAAAATTGAAACAACCCTTAAAAAACTTTCTAATGTAGTGAAATTGCTTGAAAATAAAATTTCTCAATTAGAAGACAGGTTTGACCAGCTAGAGCAGGATACCTTACTTGATACCCTAATTTTCTACGGTGTGAAAACAAAGCCCAATGTGGAACTGAGAGAAAATCTTAATGGAGTGATAACACAAATAATGTGCTGGTCTTATAAATGCGCTACACTTTCAGCGAGTGCTATTCGTCTTTGTCAATTCAAGATTTACCGGAATATATATAATTCCTTGTGTAGGAAAGCCAAATCTATCTATTATTAAATAAAAAAAAACAAGTTTTTGAAATAAAAGTAAGGAGCGACATTAAAACTTAAAACGAACAGAAATTACTCCGTATATGAAAGGGGCTTTTCCTCCTCGACACCCCGCTCTTTACGCTAAAGTTTTTTATTGTTTTAAAAGGTAGAGTTGCGAGAAAGAATCAAACTTTAGCGCAAGGAATGGGGTGTCGAGGAGGGAAAGCCCCTTTCATATACGGCGTAATTTCTGTTCGTTTTAAGTTTTAATGTCGCTCCTTACTTTCATTTCAAAAAAATTGTTTTTTTATTTAATTTCTGAAAGTTAATGCATGTCTGATTTTGGCTCTCCGTACATAAATTATTAAAATGAAATTTGCATATTAATTCTTTTTTTGGCTAAATGGCTTTCTCTTAGTTTTGATCAGACGATTTTGAAAAATAAGGGGTGGGGAAGGAGGCCCAGTTGCCCTCCAATTTTTCGGTTACTTAAAAAGGCAACTAGAACTTTTAATTTTTAACGATGTTTTTATTAGTAAAAAATATACGTAACTTAAGAATTATCTTACGTAACAAACTTTTATATTCTTATATTTTTGATTATATATATGAGGGGGTTTGTCCCCTCGTTAATACCTCGCTCTTCACACTAAATCTTAAGCTTTGTCCGAATTCTTTAAGAATGACCCCTGAATCAGAAAGGCCGTAGAATAAATAGTTGAAATTACTAAAAATAATTTAGCATAAAGAGCAAAGTATTTATCTCCTCCTAAATACCTCGCTCTTTATGCTAAAGTATTTTTAGAACCCCTCATATGCGTAATAATCTCTGTTCGTTTTAAGTTTTAATGCTTCTCCTTACTTTCAATTGAAAAAAAAAAACTTTTTCATGTTTATATTTTCATTGTTTTTTTTTAATAGTAATGCTAGAAAATCCTGCGCCCTTTTCATTGAATTTCTCTTCCCCATGAACTATTCCTCCAAGGAAAGATCCTCCCATATAGCCCCCTCCCCTGAACCCCACGCCCAAACCCAAAAATCCCCCGTAACGTCGGTACACTTCCCAATAACCATTACTGTATGTAAACATTGGTCAAAGTTTGTAACTTGCAGCCCCTCCGCCAGGGACTGTGGGGGGGGGGGGGTAAGTCATCCCCAAAGACATAGTTATAATGGTTTTCGACTATGCAGAACAAAATGGCTATCTCAAAATTTTGATCGTTGACTTTGGGGAAAAAAGAGCGTGGGAGGGGGCCTAGGTGCCCTCCAATTTTTTTGGTCACTTAAAAAGGGCACTAGAACTTTTCATTTCCGTTAGAATGAACCCTCTTGCAACACTCTAGGACCACTTGGTCGATACGATGACCCCTGGAAAAAAAAACACAAAAAAAACAAACAAATAAACACGTACCCGTGATTTGTCTTCTGGCAAAAAATACGAAATCCCACACTTTTGTAGATTGACCTTGAAATTTTTTCTATAGGGTTCTCTGATACGCTGAATGTGTTTCCCCCTATTTTCCAAAATAAGGCAAATTTTCTCAGGCTCGTAACTTTTGATGACAAAGACTAAACTTGATGAAACTTATATATTTAAAATCAGCATAAAAATCCGTACTTTGTGTTTTTTATACTTTTACGGGTAATAAAGTTCATTCATTTATTAGTAAAATCTTTGAAAAGGCTATGCTTTCTCGTCTTCTTAAATTTCTGAAATCTAAAAAAGTTTCTTCATGATTTTCAATTTGGTTTCCTAATG
>NC_088875.1:19027943-19166635 GCF_032884065.1 Artemia franciscana | reverse complement strand
CCAATGTCACCAGATCCAGTCAGGTTTAAAATAAGAGCTCTGAGCCACGATATCCTTCTAAATATCAAATTTCATTGAGATCCGATCACTCGTTCGTAAGTTAAAAATACCTCATTTTTTCTATTTTTTCAGAAATACCCCCCCCCCCCAACTACCCCAAAGAGAGCGGATCCGTTCCGTTTATGTCAATCATGTATCTAGGACTTGTGTTTATTTTTCCCACCAAGTTTCATCCCGATCCCTCCACTCTAAGTGTTTTCCAAGTTTTAGGTTTCCCCCTCCCAACTCCCCCCCCAAGGTCACCAGATTCGGTCAAGCTTTAAAATAAGAGCTATAAGACACAATATCCTTCTACACATCAAATTTCATTGAGATCCGATCACCCGTTCGTAAGTTAAAAATACCTCATTTTTCCTAATTTTTCAGAATTACCCCCCCCCCCCAACTACCCAAGAGAAAGCGGATCCGTTCCAATTATGTCAATCATGTATCTGGGACTTGTGCTTATTTTTCCCATCAAGTTTCATCCTGATCCCTCCACTCTAAGTGTTTTCCAAGATTTTAGGTTTCCCTCCTCCAACTCCCCCCAATGTCATCAGATCCGGTCGGGATTTAAAACAAGAGCTCTGAGACACAATATCATTCCAAACATCAAATTTCATTAAGATCCCATCACCCGCTCATAAGTTAAAAATACTTCATTTTTTCTATTTTTTCCGAATTAACCGGCCCCCCACTCCCCCCAGATGGTCAAATTGGGAAAACGACTATTTCTAATTTAAGCTGGTCATGTCCCTGATACGCCTGCCAAAATTTCATCGTCCTAGCTTACCTGGAAGTGCCTAAAGTAGCAAAACCGGGACCAACAGACCGACAGAATTGGCGATTGCTATATGTCACTTGGTTAATACCAAGTGCCATAAAAACAGTTTTTTTTTCTTAGTAGTAGTAGTAGCAGAGTAGAAAAGAGTGTAGGCATAAGTATGTATATATCTATTTATATTTTTCATGGTACTTGCTATTAACCAAGCGACATATAGTGATCGCAACTTCTGTTGGTTTGTCGGTCTGTCTGTCGGTCCCGGTTTTGCTAGTTTAGGCACTTTCAGAAAAGCTAGGACGATATAATTTGGAAGGTGTATCAGGTACCAGACCAGACAAAAATATAAATTGTCGTTTCCCCAATTCGACCAGCTGGAGGGGGGGGGGAGGGTGTAGTTCTGAAAAATTAGAAAAAATGAGGTATTTTCAAGTTACGAAGGAGTGACTGGATCTTAATGAAATTTAATATTTAGAAGGATCTTTTAACTCAGATCTCTTATTTTAAATCCCGACCGGATCCAGTGACGTTGGGGGAAATTGGAAGGGGGGTTGGAAATCTCGGAAATGGCTTAGAATGGAGAGACCAGGATGAAACTTGGTGGGGAAAATAAGCACAAGTCTAAGATATCCCCATCAATCATATGTGATATATGATGATATCATATCCCCATCAATGGCTCCCGGAAACCACACCCTAGAAACCGCACCCTAAATCAATGGGCTCTTAAGAAAGAGAAAAAAAAAATCTGTTAAAAAAAGGAAAAAAAAGAAAACGCAATCTGAAGATCTAGCAAGCAAGCAGTTCACTGCCAAAGTTCAAAGAGTGAAGAGTTAAACCAGTTTTCAATTGAATCGAATAAAGCCACTGCTGAAAATTTGATGAACTTGCGTGAATAACCAAGCATTACTAACGTGAGTACTTTTGGGGCGACAAATTGGAATATTTTGTTGTTGAAATTTGTTACCTGTAGTGTCCCCCCATTGTGACAGAAGATCTTAAAATGGCAAAATACAAACCGTTCGATCTTGTCCTAGCTTCATTTCAGGGATACCCCTTGTGGCCATCAGTAGTTTTTAAAACCACCTAAGACCAGAAAAATCAAGCTAGATATCTAGTCTTTTGCTATGGTACCCACACTGAGCATAATATAGCTGAAGTACATATCCGCAACTGGAATGACCATTTTAAAGAAGCTTGTGCGAGGACAGATAAAGATGTAAATAAGGCTTTTGAAGAGCAGCGCTTATCCCCTGATATTTTCAAGACTAAGTAAAACCTACTTATCACTACCCGCTAAAACCAAGGGGAAATCCAGCCTAGCACCATTAACTCCAACTTCTGCAGCAGCATCAACTTTAAAAGAAATAATAAATGAAACTCAAGAGGAACTAATGAACACTAAATATAACCTAATGGATGATATTTCTCATATCGTATCAAATACAATGAAAGATCGCCAAGCTTCGGAAATTATCAGACATTGTCAACGAAGTTTATAATTCGATTTCCCTTAAATATAAGGCAAAATTTGAAAAAATTGAAACAACCCTTAAAAAACTTTCTAATGTAGTGAAATTGCTTGAAAATAAAATTTCTCAATTAGAAGACAGGTTTGACCAGCTAGAGCAGGATACCTTACTTGATACCCTAATTTTCTACGGTGTGAAAACAAAGCCCAATGTGGAACTGAGAGAAAATCTTAATGGAGTGATAACACAAATAATGTGCTGGTCTTATAAATGCGCTACACTTTCAGCGAGTGCTATTCGTCTTTGTCAATTCAAGATTTACCGGAATATATATAATTCCTTGTGTAGGAAAGCCAAATCTATCTATTATTAAATAAAAAAAAACAAGTTTTTGAAATAAAAGTAAGGAGCGACATTAAAACTTAAAACGAACAGAAATTACTCCGTATATGAAAGGGGCTTTTCCTCCTCGACACCCCGCTCTTTACGCTAAAGTTTTTTATTGTTTTAAAAGGTAGAGTTGCGAGAAAGAATCAAACTTTAGCGCAAGGAATGGGGTGTCGAGGAGGGAAAGCCCCTTTCATATACGGCGTAATTTCTGTTCGTTTTAAGTTTTAATGTCGCTCCTTACTTTCATTTCAAAAAAATTGTTTTTTTATTTAATTTCTGAAAGTTAATGCATGTCTGATTTTGGCTCTCCGTACATAAATTATTAAAATGAAATTTGCATATTAATTCTTTTTTTGGCTAAATGGCTTTCTCTTAGTTTTGATCAGACGATTTTGAAAAATAAGGGGTGGGGAAGGAGGCCCAGTTGCCCTCCAATTTTTCGGTTACTTAAAAAGGCAACTAGAACTTTTAATTTTTAACGATGTTTTTATTAGTAAAAAATATACGTAACTTAAGAATTATCTTACGTAACAAACTTTTATATTCTTATATTTTTGATTATATATATGAGGGGGTTTGTCCCCTCGTTAATACCTCGCTCTTCACACTAAATCTTAAGCTTTGTCCGAATTCTTTAAGAATGACCCCTGAATCAGAAAGGCCGTAGAATAAATAGTTGAAATTACTAGAAATAATTTAGCATAAAGAGCGAAGTATTTATCTCCTCCTAAATACCTCGCTCTTTATGCTAAAGTATTTTTAGAACCCCTCATATGCGTAATAATCTCTGTTCGTTTTAAGTTTTAATGCTTCTCCTTACTTTCAATTGAAAAAAAAAAACTTTTTCATGTTTATATTTTCATTGTTTTTTTTTAATAGTAATGCTAGAAAATCCTGCGCCCTTTTCATTGAATTTCTCTTCCCCCATGAACTATTCCTCCAAGGAAAGATCCTCCCATATAGCCCCCTCCCCTGAACCCCA
Source organism: Artemia franciscana (assembly GCF_032884065.1). NCBI lineage: Eukaryota > Metazoa > Arthropoda > Branchiopoda > Anostraca > Artemiidae > Artemia > Artemia franciscana. The sequence goes on along the minus strand of NC_088875.1, from coordinate 19,162,971 downwards.
CGCCCAAACCCAAAAATCCCCCGTAACGTCGGTACACTTCCCAATAACCATTACTGTATGTAAACATTGGTCAAAGTTTGTAACTTGCAGCCCCTCCGCCAGGGACTGTGGGGGGGGGGGGTAAGTCATCCCCAAAGACATAGTTATAATGGTTTTCGACTATGCAGAACAAAATGGCCATCTCAAAATTTTGATCCGTTGACTTTGGGGAAAAAAGAGCGTAAGAGGGGGCCTTGGTGCCCTCCAATTTTTTTGGTCACTTACAAAGGGCACTAGAACTTTTCATTTCCGTTAGAATGAACCCTCTTGCAACACTCTAGGACCACTTGGTCGATACGATGACCCCTGGAAAAAAAAACACAAAAAAAAACAAACAAATAAACACGTACCCGTGATTTGTCTTCTGGCAAAAAATACGAAATCCCACACTTTTGTAGATTGGACCTTGAAATTTTTTCTATAGGGTTCTCTGATACGCTGAATGTGTTTCCCCCTATTTTCCAAAATAAGGCAAATTTTCTCAGGCTCGTAACTTTTGATGACAAAGACTAAACTTGATGAAACTTATATATTTAAAATCAGCATAAAAATCCGTACTTTGTGTTTTTTATACTTTTACGGGTAATAAAGTTCATTCATTTATTAGTAAAATCTTTGAAAAGGCTATGCTTTCTCGTCTTCTTAAATTTCTGAAATCTAAAAAAGTTTCTTCATGATTTTCAATTTGGTTTCCTAATGAAGCACTCCACTGAGCATGCCTGTATGACCCTTTTGAATTTTATACATTCTGCATAATTCCGGCATAATTCCTGATTAATTCCGGCTGCTATATTCCTGGATATTTGCAGGGACACAAATGACGACCGGCACACAGGGAATATAAATGACGACCAGGACACAGGTATTTAAGAAAATCGTTCAAAGACAAATTTTTAATTGTAAGAAGATCGTTGAAAGAGAAATTTCTAATTGTAAAATGACTGAAGAACCTACAATGGTAACAGCCGAGGAAGCTGCTCAAAACGAATGTATTCAAGCCGAAGTAGCTGAGTTTGTAAAGCGTTATGTTCCAGGTTCTAGGTCCGAGAGGTTCCAGGTTCGAACCTTGGCTTTAGCATTAATACAAAAGAAGAAACAAAACTAAAAAAGGTAAAAACTACAAAAAAAACTAAAAAAAAAATACTAAAAAAAGCTAAAAAACTGAAAAAAATAAAAAAAGGTAAAAAACTAAAAACTAAAAAAGAAAAAAAACTAAAAGAAGGTAAAAACTACAAAAAAAAAAACTAAAAAGAAAAAAAAACTAAAAACTAATAAAAAAAAACTAAAAAAAACTAAAAACTGAAAAAGAAAAAAACTAAAAAAAGGAAAAAAACTGAAAAATAAAGGAGAAAAAGAAAACTAAAAGCCGGGACACAGGGAATGTAAATGACGACCGGGACACAGGGAATATAAATGACGCCCGGGACGCTCAAAGAGAAATTACAGACTGGGACACTGGGACACATATGACGACCGTGATACTGGGAATATAAATGACGACCGGGACACAGGGACACAACTACAACGGGGATGCCGGGGGCACAGGGGGATATATAAATGACTACGGGGACACAGGGAATATTCGATTAGCAATCATCATCAACAAAGCTCAAGGGCAATCATTAGAATAATGAAGTATAGATCTGAATATGTATTTTTTTCCCATGGACAATTTTATGTTGCATGTTCAAGAGTCGGTAAACCTGACAATCTATTTATATGCACAGACAATGGGACATCGAAGAATGTTGTATATTCGCAAGTTTTACGTAGTTAAAAACATATATATATCTATAACGAAAAGATAAATCTTTTCTCTTTTATCTGTATTCACAGGTGGGACACAGGGACACAACTACAATGGCGCGTAACGACTTACGCTCGCGGGGGGGCTTGGGGGGCGAAGCGCCCCCACCAGCTAGGTGTTGGGGTGGCGCGAAGCGCCACCCCAAAAGCTAGTATATAATATATATATATATATATATATATATATATATATATATATATATATATATATATATATATATATATATATATATATATATATATATATGAACATGTATGTATAAGTATATATATTTTCTTAATATTTCATTGGAGTCTATTTTATCTACTGATCTACTTAATTAATTTAGTCTATTCAATCTATTAGTCTATTTAGTTTTGTTTTCTATAGTTTTTATTTAATTTATATTTTTCTTTTCTTCTCCTTTTTGCTCTTCTCTCTTTGGGTAAGTGTTTATTTTATTTTATTTTTTTCTTCTCTGAGTAAGTGACTCGTTTGTTTTCCCCCTTCTTTACAGGCCAAAGAGCCTTTGGGGGAATTGTAAAATGTAATATTGCATGTGTGTTTCGTGATGAATAAATCTTATCTTATATTAAGTTTAATTATATGATTAATTTTTACGGAAAACAAGGTTTATCTTGTAATTTATAAGGAAATGATTCGTAAACGGATTGTGCGAGCAGTTTCATGTCTAAATAACAGATCAAGAGCAAAATCTTGGGTGCGGGGGCCCCTAGACCAAGGGTGCAGATGTGACTCGAGGTGGGCACCAAATTGACAAGTTTTTCTTTAAAAAAGATTAAAAAAGAAAAACGAACGGAATAAGGGTGCCAGAAGTGTCTTGGGTGGAAGTTTGCCCCATCCGACCTCAAGGATGTGATCCTGGCCTAAATTGCTTTTGACTCTTTCATTCATCTAATTTCAACCAGATTATCTATATAGTTAGAATAAATAGATAGATAGATTTATTCGCACGAAAACCCTATTGGGCCTTTTGCTATTGAATTAGTCACAAAACTAAAATTAAGTATTTTTTGAGGGTAGAGATGGTTTATTGTTTGTCAAATATTTTCCTTTCACTAGCTCGGTCCATTTCTAGACCATGCTTGAATAATAGAATATCTTTCATATATTCAAAACTTATCTTTTACCATTTAGCAATACGGTGTTGTAACTCTCATGACAGAAATGGGAGCACGCTATCTTATGATCTTTTAGGCCACATTTTCATCAGTTGCCTGGTGGTGAGTCATTAAGCTATTTGAGTGGTCTGCAAAGATAAGCCGACGACACTCACTGCTTCTATTCTTGACGCTCTTTGATTGATTTTTGACTTTGTGTAACTTTGTGATTTTTAACTAAGATAGATGTAAGTAATTATAGATATATAAGACTTTATGAAAAATTACCTTTTCATCGAGGAAAATGACCGATTAAATTTTGATGATTAATAAGAAATTTTATTGGTTTTTGTATTTCAGTTTTTTTCCTATATTTCACTGAGGATAGCTATTGTAAAATAGTCATTTAAGTTTTATTTGAGCCACTGTCTCGGAAAAAAAGTCCTCACTCTGTATAAATTTTTGTTTTCGAATAAAAAAAGCGTGTATACTACAAAATGACGGAAAACATTTTTGTTTTGACTAGAATTTCTTTTTGGATGTTTTTTTTTTGATGCGAGCTGTACTAACTCCTTAAAAAAAAAAATGTACTGTATGTTTTCTTTACTGCAATACCTAAGCAAATAAAAACAGATCTTGAAGAACATTCCACCAGATAATTTTACATTAAGTTCAGAACTAGTACCAGATCAGTATTTTTTTTTTTATGTATTCCATTTGATGTAGCTTTTGAAAATTTTCACAGTTTGTGATTTTAAAGCTAAACTAAAGTCACAGCTAAAGCTGTGACTTCTAATTTTCAGATTGCTTCTTTCTTTTTAGGTATGGGGCAAAGATTCGAGCTCCTCATGCTTTGGTTATGACGTTCCTTTTCAAAACTGGAAGGTATTTAAACATTCCGTATAATCTTAAAATATTGAGTCTGATATGTCCACTACAAGACTTACAATCTTAACATTTTTTTTCTACATTTCCGGTATTATCTCTTAGCATACTAAATACGCTTAATTTTTAATTCCAAAACCCTAAATTTTCTTTACTATAATAAAACCAAAAATATAGTTCCAACTCAGAACTTTTGGCCAAGTCACCATCTGTAGTGTGACATTAAAGGCTACTGAATGGACCTTGAAGTTATTTCTCTGATTGTAAATTTTCAGGAAAATATTGCATTCTAATTTCTGAAAATCGTTCTCTGAGTTTCGTGACTTGGGCTGTTTTGAATGAATGTTTAAAGTTGAACTCACTGCCTAGTAGATAAATGTTCTATTAAAAACAGCATTTTCAGGAAAAAAAATCGGTGTAATATTTTATATTTTTGCACAAATCTTAACAAAAGTTTTCATGACTTAAGGTGCAAATATTTTAGAATTATCTTTCTGCAGAGTTAGTTGTCCTTTCCAGGACCCGATTCAAGAAAACAAATTTTTAGTTGGAACTCAGTAGTGGTTGTTTATTCCACAAAAGACGTAGGAACAAGATGGTTGGACTGAGATTTTTTGCATGGTTTAATCTTTGACTTTATATATTTCTCAGAAACGAATATGCAAATCCGGAACTAAGGCTGGAATGTGAAGGCTACTGAGATAAGAATAAGAATAGAAGAAGCAAGGGCTACCTCCAATCTCAGCTTATTAGGAATTAAGTTGCGAATGCCACAAGGAAACAGGAAATACCAGTTTGGTTGAATATTGGTGGGGTAACATAGGGGTTAGCCGGAATGAATGATTAGGGTCTCAGTCTACGGGTACAGGGGGATAAACTCAGGATTTCAACTATTTAACAGTTCAGATCAAGAAGGAAAATTGAATTGGTTTTGTCTAATAAAAAAAATTAACAGTTAGGAGTTAACTCTTACCATAATTAAATAAAAAAAATTAACTGAAAGTAAGGAGTGACATTAAAACTTAAAACGAACAGAAATTACTCCGTATATGAAATGGGTTGTCCCCTCCGCAATCCCTCGCTCTTTACGCTAAAGTTTTTAATTGTTTTAAAAAGTAGAACTGTGGCAAAGAGTGAAACTTTAGCGTAAAGAGCGAGGGATTGCGGAGGGGACAACCCATTTCATATACGGAGTAATTTCTGTTCGTTTTAAGTTTTAATGTCGCTCCTTACTTTCAGTTAAAAAAAATATTTTTTTTATTTAATTTCTGAACGTTTTTGAATTAATGCATGTTTGATTTTGGCTCTCCGCACATAAATTATTAAAATGAAATTTGCATATTAATTCTTTTTTGGCTAAATGGCTTTCTCTTAGTTTTCATCAGACGATTTTGAGAAATAAGGGGTGGGGAAGGAGGCCTAGTGGCCCTCCAATTTTTCGGTTACTTAAAAAGGCAACTAGAACTTTTTAATTTTTAACGAACATTTTTTTTAGTAAAAAATATACGTAACTTAAGAATTAACTTACGTAACAAACTTTTATATTTTTATTATGTATATGAGGGGGTTTTTCCCCTCGTTAATACCTCACTCTTTACGCTAAATCATAAGTTTAGTCCCGATTCTTTAAGAATGACCCCTGAATTAGAAAGACCGTAGAATAAATAGTTGAAATGACTAAAAATACTTTAGCATAAAGAGAGAGGTCATTATCTCCTCCTAAATACCTCGCTCTTTATGCTAAAGTATTTTTAGAACCCCCCATATGCGTAATAATCTCTGTCCGTTTTAAGTTTTAATGCTACTCCTTACTTCAACTGAAAAAACTTTTTCATGTTTATTTTTTCATTGTTTTTTCTTGTAATGCTAGAAAATCCCGCACCCTTTATTGAATTTCTCTTCCCCCGTGACATATTCTTTAAAGGGAATATCCTCCCACATAGCCCCCTCCCCTCAACCCCACCCCCAAACCAAAAAAATTTCGCTGAGAACGTCTGTGCACTTCCCAAAAACCATTACTGTATGTAAACACTGGTCAAAGTTTGTAACTTGCAGCCCCTCCCCCCGGAACTGTGGGGGAGTAAGTCATCCCCAAAGACAAAGCTATTATGGTTTTCGACTATGCGGAACAAAATGGCTATCTCAAAATTTTGATCCGTTGACTTTGGGAAAAAATGAGCGTGGGAGGGGGCCTAGGTGCCCTCCAATTTTTTTGGTCACTTAAAAAGGGCACTAGAACTTTTCATTCCTATCAGAATGAGCCCTCTTGCAACATTTTAGGACCAATTGGTCGATACGATGACCCCTGAAAAAAAAAACAAATAAACACGTGATCCGTGATCCGTCTCCTGGCAAAAAATACGAAATTCCACATTTTCGTAGATAGGAGCTTGAAATTTTTTCTATAGGATTCTCTGATACGTTGAATGCGATGGTGTGATTTTCGTTAAGATTCTATGACTTTAAGGGGGTGTTTTCCCCTATTTTCCAAAATACGGCAAATTTTCTCAGGTTCTTATCTTTTGATGGCAAAGACTAAATTTGATAAAACTTATATATTTCAAATCAGCATAAAAATACGATTCTGTTGATGTATCTTTTAGCATCAAAAGTCCGTTTTTTAGAGTTTTGTTTACCTTTTGAGCCGGGTTGCTCCTGTCAAATTCCATCAAAATATAATTTTGATACCAATAGTTACATAAAAAAATCGTATTTTAATGCTGATTTTTAATATATAACTTTCATCAAGATTAGTCTTACCTATCAAAAGTTACGAGCCGGAGAAAATTTGCCTCATTTTAGAAATTAGGGGAAACAACCCCCTAAAAGTCATACAATCTTAACGAAAATCACACCATCAGACTCAGCGTATCAGAGAACCTTTGTGTAGAAGTTTCAAGCTCTTATCTACAAAAATGTAGAATTTCGCATTTTTTGCCTGAAGACAAATCACGGATGCGTGTTTATTTGTTTGTTTTTTTCCCAGGGGTGATCGTATCGACCCAGTGGTCCTAAAATGTCGCGAGAGGGCTCATTCTAACGGAAATTAAAAAGTTCTAGTGCCCTTTTTAAGTGACCCAAAAAATTGGAGGGCACCCAGGCTCCCGCCCACGCTCATGTTTTCCCTAAAGTCACCGGATCAAAATTCTGATATCACCATTTTATTCACCATAGTCGAAAAACTTAACAACGATGTCTTTGGGGACGACTTACTCCCCAGCAGTCCCCATGGGAGGGGTTGCAAGTTACAAAGTTTGACATGTGTTTACATATAGTAATGGTTACTGGGAAGTGTACGGATGTTTTCAGGGGGATTTGTTGGGTTTGGGGGGAGAGTTGAGGTGGGGGGGGGGCTACGTGGGAGGATGTTTCATGGGAAAACTTATCATGGGAGAAGAGACTTTCAATGAAGGGGACGCAGGATTTTCTAGCATTATTTAAAAAAACAATGAAAAAATAAATATGAAAAGTTTTTTTTCTACTGAAAGTGAGGAGCAGCATTAAAACTCAAAACGAGCAGAAACTATTACATATATCAGGGGTTTACCTCCTCGTAATACCTCGCTCTTTACGCTAAAGTATTTTTAGTAATTTCAACTATTTATTTACTATTTTGTTACTATTATTTTGTTGCATTATTTGTACTATTTTGTTCCATTTGTTTATGTTCGGAGAGCCAAGATCAAAACAAGCATTAATTAAAAACGTCTAGAAATTAAATGTAAAAAACAAGTTTTTTTTTTTAAATGAAAGTAAGGAGTGACATTAAAACTTAAAACGAACAGAAATTACTCCGTAAACGAAAGGGCCTTCAACGCCCCGCTTTTTACGCTAAAGTTCTTTACTGTTTTAAGAGGTAGAGTTAAGAGAAAGAGTCAAACTTTAGCGTAAAGAGCGGGGCGTTGAAGAGGAAAAGCCCCTTTCATATACGGAGTAATTTCTGTTCGTTTTAAGTTTTAATGTCGCTCCTTACTTTCAGTTAATAATACGTGTTTTTTTTTATTTAGTTACATGGACAGAGGTCATAGCTCTTAGGTGAGGTTATATTTACTTTATTTGACCTCAGTAAATTATCATAAATTGGATTCAATCCAAATTCACATGTATATTTGTTTATGGAATTATTCTTGAATAATTTTTTCTTTTTAATTTCGATTGTTTCCCTGAAAATTTGCTTTAAACCTTGGTCCCTAGAAATCAAAGAAACATTTTCAAACAAAATAAAATGATTTGGATAATTATAAATATGTTCCGAAAGAGCCGACGTGAAATCTTCAGGTTTGGTATTTTGCTTTAAAGACGATGAAATAGAATTATGATGTTGTAGCAATCTCATTTTTAAATTCTGGTTAGCACGTCCCACATAAGAGCTTCCACAAGTACATGGGATTTTATAAACCCCACTTTGTTGCTCTACGGAAGTTCGATCCTTTCTAGAATTAAAAAAAAAACTAGCCAAAGTATTACTACCTTTTAAAGCTACTTTTAGACCATTATTTTGTAAAATTCTTTTAAGTTTTTCACTCAGCCCTGGAACATATGGTGAAGAACAAAAAATATCTTTCTTTTCTGTTGTTTCCAGAATATCGTTAGAAAATTCTAGAAATTTTTTTAAAATTTATTTTAACAACAATAATTCCTGTTCAATGAATTTTGGAGAACAAATTCTAAAAATGCGGTAAGTTAAGGATATATTTAAACCAATTTTTACTTGGCGAGCATGACCGGAGAAGAACAACAAAAATCTATTATTGTTAGTAGGTTTTCTGTAAATTTTAAAGTCCAGAAAGTTTTTGTTTTTCAAAAGAAGAACATCCAGAAATAGAAGTTTCTTGTCCTCTTTTAATTTTATTGTAAATTTTAAGTCACCTCCCCAAAAAGTAAGATGTTAAAAAAAAACTTTTAATTCCTCCTCCCATAATTCCATACTGAAATTATATCATCCATTTACCTCCCCCAAAATTTGTGTTTAAAAAAAAATACGAATCTAACACTATTGTTTCAATATTCTCTACAAAACAATTCGCTAATAAAGGACTTAAAGGGGCCTCTATGGGTAAACCATTTACCTGTTCGAAAAAAACCCTCTGAATTGAAAAAATAAGAGAACGTGTTGCACAACCTAATTAAATTCACAATTACACCGACTTCCAAAACTGTTTCACCACTAATTAGGTCCAAATGTCTTAATATCTTTCTTTCAAGAAGAATTTCTGCGGCTTTTACATGAATGCTCGTGTACATTGATTCTATTTCGAAACTTGAGATTATAGAATTTGAAGAAATTTCTACTTCTTTTAGTTTTTTTTACAAGTTCTGACAAATTCTTCATGCAAGAAATTTGTGTCGACATGAGTGGTTTACATAATGACACTAACCTCAGACACTAGCCTCTGAGTAAGTGGTTCAATTTATGACAACCTAATGAGGTCAAATACAGCATGTCTCACCTCACTCAAGAGCTATGACCTCTGTCCACCTGATTTGTCAGATAAATCTAAGGAACTGGAACCGAAAAGGTCAAAGAGATTTGCTTCCGCTGTCGATCTCGATGTCATCGATTTGCTGTCGATTAAAAGGTTTCTTCCCTATTTTGAACTGTTATTCTTTTGTCATGGAAAGGCAGTGTGGTCTTCGAAGTTAAATAACACCTTATATTAGCGCATAATGCTTTGCGACCTGTTTTTACAGAGATATATTGTTTATTGGAAAACAAATGTACCAAAAATATTGTGTTAGCGGGAACTTCGAGGCCATGACCTGGATAGGTTTTACAGCAACTGTAACCTTTTGGTTAAAATTGTGGAGCAGATTTACCTATGTCTTACAGGAAAAAACGTGCATGTTTCTTTACCCGTTAGTCATTGGCCATAGAATTATTTAGCTCTAGAGAAAAAGGCTAACAAGCAAGATGTAACTGTAAAACAGACACCAAATAGTGATTTTACGGATCTCTGTGTATGCAAACTTTCTGCCATGGACGATTTTGTGGTCATCGACCATCCATAAAAAGATCAGTTAATGGATGAGATCGGCCTTTTGGATTGGGTATTTGGCTTTCAAAAACGATCCCTAGCCTTAGCAAGGGCACATTTTGCAAAGTCGAACACTCAGGCTAACCCATAGAGACAATCTAATCTGTTTGCTGATCTTTTTACGGATGACCCTGATCACACAAACACACTCACCAAAACACACACAAATCCATTTAGCTTTGTATGTCCATTATTTTTTGAATATTATTCTTTATAAATCGTCATTTTTCTACCTTGATTGGTTTAGCTCACTGTCCAGTACAAAAAAAAAAAAAAAAAAAAAAAAAAAAAAAAAAAAAAAAAAAAAAAAAAAAAAAAAAATAATTGCACATACACATATTTGATTTTATGCACTGAATTTAGGATTTAAATTGGATAATTAGCATATATTGGCACCATTTTTGCATTTGAATATACGTTTCTCTGCCAAAGTCAAAACTGCACAAATAGAAAGTGTAAGATAAATAATCAGAATCCATGATACATGTCCTATTTAAAACCAAATTGATAAGTCATAAAATTTGATGGTAAATTTCAACCCATGTGAATAATTTCCTAATGTCCAAACGTGTGTTCCGATTAAATACCCGGCCCTCTGATTACCCTTCAAGCTAAGAGATTTTGAATTTTGGTTTCTTTTGGCTGAACGGAAGCCCGTTTCTGGAAAAAGTAGAAGGTTCTCAGGTAGATGCTCTATTTCTGACTATCCCTACTTTATCAATTAAAGATCTTTGTGGAATCTCTTCATTTATTTCTGTTAGAAGAATTGTGTTTCCTTTGATTTTCCTGTAACGTAGTAATTTTAAGCTAAAGTTACACCATTCCTGTTTTAATGGGTTATGATTTTGGAAATCCTCGCTGTATCATTAATCTTTGGCCATAACAAGGATACCAGGCTTTTATTGTTATACTTCTATATAAGTCCCTTTGGTTCCGTAACGGTTAAGCAATTACTTTTATCTTACATTTGCTTGGATGTTTGTTTTCGTATCTATGCAACAACGATGCCCTGGAGTTTCTAATCTTAACCGTTTGCATTTCCACTTTTTTTTTTCCGAAATTAATTCTTTTGTTAGTGAGAGAGTGCGATGTTTCTTTTTGGCTTCCCCTTTCTTTAGGAAAACTTTCACTTTTGTCATTTTGAATGAAACTCTAAAGAAGCTAGCTTTATTGGGCTTTATTCCCGGAACTTCTTTTCACCGATATTGTGCACGTTCCTTTCTTATCTGAACTTTCTTTTCGTGTTGAGAACAAATCTACGTATCAATTATAATGATAACAAGATACGAGAAAAAAAAATGAGGAGAACTATCAGCTAGTTGGAGAATGTCAAAAGTCTGGCAAAAAGCTCTAATACGTCGTCTTCACTGTAAAAGAAAGTTAAGAAAAGGAAAGGTTTAAAGGCGAAAACCATTAGAAGCCAACAAACTTGGACAACTGAATAAGGAAAAGTGAAAAAGTCGGGTTAATTAAATAACAAATAAAAAAAATAAATAGGCCGAGGTCCTTGCCAAAGCTTCTGCATTGCTGGAATTTATCTGTGGTAATATCTCTCAACTTCATTTATTGGTCTGTCTAGCCAGTTTAATCTTGTAACTTGTTCACACTTTAATTATTCAAGCAATACTTTTTCTGGTTTCAAGCCCTGCGCTGGGTACCCTACAAGTGGAGTTTGAATGTCCTAAGTACCCGTAGTTATCGGCACCACATCCCCTTATAGATTACCACCACCTTTGCTGATAACCAGTGTAACGTCATTAGTCATTCTTCATCTTTTCGAGTAGTGTGTTTTCTGGAGAATTTTTTTGTGTGTGTGTTAAATCAGCAGACGACGATAGTGAAATAGGCACTGTTCCTGTAAAAAAAAAGAAGAAAAAAACGTGTGCTCCAATAACTTTTCGATACTTAGATTAACTTAAAACCTTGCTTCAGAATACCAATCTGCTTTATAGGGGGAGGCTTGTTGAATAATTATAAACCTTATTTTCAGCTCATTCCAGATTTTAAACTAAAACCAAATAGTTCATGAAAAATACATTGGGAATAAAGACTGGCCTAGTGGTGGCTAAGTTGCCAAAAAGGAGAAAATATGAAGAAAAAAAGCAGTGCCAACGAAAGAACAACGTGCTTAAAAGTGCGTCACATTGAGTGAATAAGTTAGAAAGTTGGTACATTATGAACCATAGGTCGCACTTAACCTAGAGTTATGTATGCATATATGCTTTTCGAACAAGAGCTGTCGGGCCATAGGAAAAAAAACAAAACAAAACATAAACATAACAAAACTAAAAAATGCACAAATAAATTAAAAAGAAAAAACAGAAACCCTTCCGCCCACCTTCTATCTGATAACACTAACGAAAAATACTCATTTTTCAGGTCCGCCAATTCTTTGCAATTCCCCAAAAAATGAAAAATGTCCTTCATCTTCCAAACACATCGGACCCTTTAACATTATGCCCCCTAAGTTTCCTCTCCCTTTCCCTAGCATCAATCGACCCTCCCCTTAAGTTAAAAATCCATTTTATTTCTTCCCTTTCCAGCCCCAACTTAGAATAAACTTCTTCCCTCCCTACGTGTCTTCCTCCGCATTATACAGACTCAGAGAAAACGAGGCCTCCTTCTAAGCCTCTCACTGCTGTATTCATTTCTCGTGTAGCCTTTCTTTTACCTTATCAACCACTGTATCCATATTTGAAGTCTTCCCTTCATTCCAATTAAATAAAAAAACAAGTTTTTTAAATGAAGAGCGACATTAAAACTTAAAACGAACAGAAATTACTCCGTATATGAAAGGGAATTTTCCTTCTCAACGCCCCGCTCTTTACGCTAAGGTTTGACTCTTTCTCTTAACTCTACATTTTAAAACAGTAAAAAACTTTAGCGTAAAGAGCGGGGCGTTGAGAAGGAAAAGCCCCTTTCATATACGGAGTAATTTCTGTTCGTTTTAAGTTTTAATGTCGCTCCTTACTTTCATTTAAAAAACTTGTTTTTTTTAATTTAATTTCTGAACGTTTTTGAATCAATGCATGTTTTGATTTTGGCTCTCCGCAGAGGAATAATTAAAAAGAAATTTGCATATTTATTTTTTTTGGCTAAATGGCTTTCTCATAATTTTGATCGAATGATTTTGAGAAAAAAAGAGCGGAGGAGGAAGCCTAGTTGCCCTCCGATTTTCGGCTAATTAAAAAGGCAACTAGAACTTTTAATTTTTTACGAATCTTTTTATAAGTAAAAGATATAAGTAACTTATAAATTAGCTTCCGTAAAGAACTTTTGTATTCTCATGTTTTTATTACATATATGAGGGGGTTTGCCCCCTCGTCAGTACCTCGCTCTTTACACTAAAGCTTAAATTTTTTCCCAATTCATTAAGAATGACCCCTGAATCACAAAAGCCGCAAAATAAATAGTTGAAATCACTAAAAATATTTTTGCGTAAAGAGTGAGGTATTAGGAGGAGGTGAGCCCCTCATATGGGTAATAATTTCTGTTCGTTTTAAGTTTTAATGCTGCTGCTTACTTCGAGCTGAAAAAAACTTTTTCATGTTTATTTTTTCATTATGTTTTTTTAAGTAATGCTAGTAAATCCTACACTCCCTTCATGGAAATTTTCTTCCCCCCATGACAAATTCCTCGATGGAAAGTTCCCCCGGCATATCCCCCTCTTCTCAACCCCTGCCTCCAACCAAAAAATCCTCCCGAAAACACCTGTACACTTCCCAATAACCATTACTATATGTAAGCACTGGTCAAAGTTTTGAACTTGTAACCCCTCCCACGGGGACTGTGGGGGAGTAAGTCGTCCCCAAAGACATAGTTATAAGGTTTTTCGACTATGCTGAATAAAATGGCTATCTCAGAATTTTGATCCGTTGACTTTGGGAAAATAATTAGCGTGGGAGGGGGCATAGGTGCCCTCCAGTTTTTTTGGTCACTTAAAAAGGGCACTAGAACTTTTCATTTCCGTTAGAATGATCCCTCTCGCAACATTCTAGGACAACTGGGTCAATACGATCGCCCCTGGAAAAAAAAAATAAAAAATAAACACGCATCCGTGATCTGCCTTCTGACAAAAAATTCCACATTTTTGTAGATAGGAGCTTGAAACTTCTACAGTTGGTGATGATTTTTAGGGGGTGTTTCCCCCTATTTTCTAAAATAACGCATATTTTCTCAGGCTCGCAACTTTTGATGGGTAAAACTAAACTTGATGAAACTTATATATTTAAAATCAGCATTAAAATGCGATTCTTTTGATGTAGCTATTGGTACCAAAATTCCATTTTTTAGAGTTTTGGTTACTATTGAGCCGGGTCGCTCCTTACTACAGTTCGTTACCACGAACTGTTTGATAATACGAATATCCCACTTTATATAAAATTTTTTTAATTTCCTGCGGTTACACTACCTCTATTTTATCCTCCAACAAACTAATGCACACTTCTTTCGTTTGTTGATAGGTTTGTTAATGCAGCCACTTCAATTTTTTCAGAACTGGAAAAAGACAAACAAATAAATCAGGACACTTTTGATTGGTTTTATGCTATTTAGTCTTTTAAATGCATTAGGTTTTTTTTTGTCTCCTCTTCCTCTCTTATTATCAAAGTAATTAAAAAAAAAACTTTTTGATACAAGGAATGCTTTGACGAGAACTAAAATCTGCATTGAACCAAAGACAACAATTCATTAAAACAAAATTTGATTTAAGACAACAATTCAACTTAAAAAACGATCAAAAATCACTACCAATAAATAAATGAACACCAAGATGAATAGGAATTACAATATTTAATCAAGTAAAAACTTAAACAAACAAAAACTAACATAAACAAGAGTAAGGCAAGCGCTTCCTAACCCTTCTAAAGACCAAAAAGCCATTTATGCTTTTGTCTTTACGAACGTTACCCTCTATCTCAATAATAAGTTCTGTATGTTAGCAGTTGGCTAATCGCAGTACATACGTGACATATTGTAAACACACCTTTTTATAGCTTGATGCACATATTCTCTTTGATTTTTTTGTTACCTTTATTATCTTTCCCTGAAAGCTTCAACTTAAAACCCTTAGAAGTTCCTGAGATATTACACATATGTCTTTTCAACAACCTGAATGTACACAGTGTTTTGTAATTTAGTTCGGCATCCTTCAACACTCCCTGAAAGTTACAAATTAGCATCCTTAGTTGTTCATGAGATGTTGCAGAAACTCCCTTTTGACAATTTGTTTTTTTTTTATCTTAGCATGCGCTCAAATTTTCAACTTGAAACCCGTAGCCGTTCTTTAAATAATGAACTTTGCCATTCTGACAACGCAACATTTCTGACAATTCTGACAATGGATACACATAGCGTCTCTTTGTCTAGTTCAACATCCCCCTCAACGTGCACCAAGAGTTCCAACTAATGTCACTAGCCGTTCCTAATATTTTGTAGATACAGCCTTTTGACTTCTTGGATGCATATGGTGCAATTTGGTTTTGTGTACCCTCCTCACCCTTGACTGAAAGTCTTAATTTCCTACCCTATGAACAGCTTGGGATGGTCAACGGTTCCTGAATTATTGCATATATGCCATTTTGACAATCATGATGCATTTAATTTCTTTTGATTTATTTCAATATTCCCCTCAGTATTCTTGAAAAGTTTCAACTTAATTCCCTTAGCCGTTCCCGAGGTATTGCAAATGTGCCTTTTGACAAGCTATAAGCTTGTGTTTTGATTTATCACAATATACACTGAAAGTTTCAACTTAATACACCGAGGCGCTTCTGAAATATTGCAGATAGGCCATTTTGACAACATAGATACGCAGTGTGTCTTTTGATTTAGTTAAACACTCCTTTTAACATGCCACTAGCCGCTTCCAAGATTTCGCAGACATTCTTTTGACAACATGGATGCACATAGTGAATTGATTTGGCTTAACATCTCCTACAGTATACTCCACAAGTCCAAGGGTAATATCCTCACATATACCTGAGATATTCTACGGACACCTTCTTAATAATGTGCCTGCGCATAGTGTCTTCTGATTTGGTATTACATTCTCCTCAACATTCCTTGAAAGTTTCAACTTAATATCCTTAGCCGATCCTAAGATATTGTAGACATGTTCTTTTGACAACCCCAATAGACATAGGATCATTCGATTTGGTTTAACATAGCCTAAAAGTTTCCACTTAATACTCGTAGCTGTTTCTGCGCTATTGCAGATGCATCGTTTGAAAGTATTAGTGCATATAGTGTCTATTGATTTGTGAACACCCCCTGAAAGTTTCAACTTAATGCCTTTAGTCGTTCCAGAGAAGTTACAGATATGCCGTTCCTTTCGATAACCTGGATGAACTTTTTATTTTCTTTTAAACCACCTCAGCATTCCCAGAAAGTTTCAACTTAGTTCCCTATAACTTTCCTGAGACACCGCAGATACGCCTCTTTGACATCCTGGATGTACACAGTATCTTTTGGTTAGCTCATCACCCCCATCAACTTGCCCTTAAAAGTTTCATTTTAATACACTCAGCTGTTCCTGAGATATGTTGAGGGGTGAAATGTCTTTGATTTAGTTGTCTAGGTGTCTAGTGTCTTTTATTTTAATTTTTAAATTCCTCCTGATGTACCCTTAAAGTTTTAAACTTAATACCCTTATCCATTCCTGAGATATAGCAGATTTGTCATTTTGACAATCCGAATGCAAATAGTGTTTTTTTTTGGCTATGTGTATTTTGACAGCTAGGATGCACATAGTGTCACAGTGTCTTTTAGCATCCCCTCAAGATGCTCGGAAGGTTTAACCTGATGCCCTTTGCCGTTCCTAAGATATTGTAGATATGCCCTTTGGGTAACATTGACGGACATAGTGGCTTTTGATACGATTCAGAGCCCCTTTATATTCCCCTAAGTTTCTGATTAATGCCCTTAGCCTTCTTAGGTACACAAAGATAAATATGCCCCCCCCCCATTTTTCAACAACAAATCCTATATGTAATTCCTCTTTACTGACGATTTCGCTATTTTGCGAGAACGCAGTAAAGGTCAAACCTATGCAGTTTTTTTTTTTTATTATAGATTAATCTAAAAGAAATTCCGAGAAAGAAGTCTTATAAAGAAAAGTAAAGGCTATATGAAACTTAAGATCAGAAGAAATAGAAACCTACAATTACTCAAACTCAAACAACCAGCAACTATTAAATGAAATAAATGAAACTAAAAACGAACAAAATTAGATAAGCAATCACAGAAAAAAAACATAAACAAGTAATAACGTAAATCAGTCAATAAATCTCAAAACGAGTAAATTTTAAGTTGAGTATGCAAATCAAGCTTAAAACGAACAAAAATATTTTGCTATTGAGGTATAAACGAAACCCAAAACGAACAGAAACTAGACCTACGTTGCCTGGGCAACGTGAAGTGTTGCGGCAACCTTTGTCCGGCTTTGCCGATTAAAGTGTTGCGAGAGCAACACTTTGGTTTTGTTTCTTGGCTATCGGTTAAATGCTGAAGTTGTCAAAACTATCAAAGCTTTCAAAACAGTATGTTCAAAGAAGAACACAATCAAAAAACAACAGCAAAAGAATATCGGAAAAAGGGACTAAATTGAGTTTGCAGCCAGTTGAACTTTATCCTTTTCAATCGTAGACATCGTAACGGATGAAAACTAGGAACAATATCTTGTATAATCTAGTTGGTATTAATTATAAAACTATCCGGAGCTTTTCAGGATCAAAATACCATAGATGACATTCTATTAATTATTACGAAACTACCTCATTGTTTTGTATTATCGTTTGTACCCGTTGCGTAACATCTTAATTCTAGGTTACAGTGATTGATAGACCATCGATATGAACTTTCTTACCGACAGATTTACAGGGATCGAATACAATGTGCACCAATTTGGACAAATTTCTAGCCTAAAGTGAACCGATTTTTACTTACAAGTCCCTCTCCCGAGATAGACATCAAGTTCAACCGGAAACAAATAATGGGTACACCAACAAGCAAAAGTTGCAAACTCCTCATCTCTGAAAATGATTGTAACCTAACAGCCGATTATTACTTACTAGGCCCCTAAACGTCACTTTGCAGCCGGCTGAACTTTATCCTTTTCAATCGTAGACACCGTGACGGATGGAAACTTGGAACATTATCTTATGTAATCTAGTTGGTATTATAAAGCTATCTGTAACTTTTCAGGATCAAAATACCATCAGGGACCCATAAATTTCCTGTAATGACTCGCCATCCAATAATAAGCGATCCTGGATGGCGAGTCATTACAGGAAATTTATGGGTCCCTGATTCCATAGATGTGTACCAATTTGCACAAATTTGTAGCCCCTCGTGAGCCTCCTCTAGCAACCGATTCTTACTTACAAGTCCCTCTCCCGGGATATACATCCAAGTTCACCGGAAACAAATAATGGGTACACCAACTAGCAAAAGTTCCAAACCCCTTGTCGCTGAAGTCATTGTAGCCTAACAGCCGATCATTACTTACAACTCCCTTACATGTCTTACAATCGGGAACCAAGTTGTTCTTACCATCAATTACACCAGAAACAGATAATAGGTACACCAATCAGCACAAGTTGCAAACCCCTCATTGCCAAAGATGATTATAAGCTAATAATCGACTGTTGCTTGGAAGTCCCCTACATATCTCACAATTGGTATCGGCCTATTTTTGGTTCAAGTGTGTACCTTACCACTGAAGTTGTCAACCCCTTGAAACTTTCAAACTGGTGTATGTCATGAAGGAATTTTTGTAACAAAAAATGGATGACATACACTTTGATCAGCTCATCAAGGTCTATCGATTGTCATTGAAAAAAAAATTCTATCTGTCTTAGTTCAAAAGTTGACTTTTTTGCCGGAGGCCAACTTTCTAACACCACCACTTAGAAAGGAGCAAAGGATAAGCTCTAATTTCTTTAGCAATGAGAGAACTTTTAAAGTTTAAGAGGTATATCTGATACCATTTCTCTATTGCAATCCCAAGTAGAAAAAAAAGAATGGTAAAGTCAGCTGAAATCACGAACAGAAATGGCTAGAAACAATAGATGGCAGCACTTTCGGACCCGTGGGAAAATCCCACTTTTTTGTTTCTGTAAATTTTTCTATTTATCACTCAAAGAAGATATATTGGCTGTGGGGCCGGGGAACTACCGCATATATTTAACACTTATAGATTTTAGTCCATCTTCAATTTGAAACTGGTGCCTGCCTGCTTGCCTGCTAGAACGGAGCTTTCCACTCGAAAGCAGAAACATGGTTTGATGAAACGAAAGCTTGGCTGCACAACTTCAGATACTCCTCTCTGACATAGGCTATATAACTCCACTTCACTTCGCACACCATAGGCTCTGGCTCGAGGACAAGCAAAAACCATCCTTTTTGGCCCCAGGCAAGAGTTCTACGGAGCTTTCCAAAATGTAATGTCATATTCATCAATCCGGCCTGAGGTCCACACTTTCCGTAAAAACCGCACAGGTTAGACCCTTACCAGTTTCCAGGAATAAGCTGAGATCGGCGGCATAGGAAAAAAAAAAAAAAAAAAAAAAAACCGGGACAAAACCAAAGTGTTGCTCTCGCAACACAATTAAATGAATAATCATAGCAAACAAAGAAACAATAATCACTCACATAAATGAGTAAATTAATTTTAGGACGAGTGAAACTTAAATTGAATATGCAAATCTAGCTTGAAGCGAACAAAATTTTCTACAAAGAAGAATTCGGGGTTTGCCTCTTGATTTCACAGTACAAATCTAAAGCCTTACTTACTGAAAACTATATGTTTTACTGTATATGTTTAACTATATGAAAACTATATATTCAGTAAAGGCGCTTTACTGAAAACTATATGTGTCTGGAACAGTCTTGAAAAGTATAATTAAAATAAAACTAAATATTTAATATATAATTCTATTAAACGTTGAAAAAGCATAAGTTCAATATTATGTTTCACTGTAATTTTATTTTCATTTTCAATGTTGTAACAACTAGAAAAACAAATATTTGTAATATAATTCGTTTTCAGTGAAGCACCAATGATATGTAGGCTTTAGACTTTTACAGCTAGGGAAGGGGACGGCATCCAAACGCTTGTTTGTAGTTGAAGCTTTATTTATCTTGAATGGTCTTGGAAAGAAGTAATAAAATTAAACTGAATATTTGATATCTAATGATATTAATTGCTGAATGCTCACCAGTTCAAAATTTATTTTCAATGTAATTTTCATGTTTATTTTTAATGTTAAATTAAGTACAAAAGAAAATATTCTTAATATAAGTCGTTTTCAGTAAAGTGCCAATAAAGTAGTAGGTTTTTAGACTTGTACAGTGAAAGAAGGAGGAAAACACCAAAACTCTTCTTCGTAGAAACTTTTATTTGTTTCAAGCTGGATTTGCTTATTCAATTTAAGTTTCACTCGCTATAAGATTTATTTGCTCATTTATTTTAGTAATTATTGCTTGTTTGTTTGCTATGATTGTTTATTTAATTTCTGTTCGTTTTGGGTTTCATTTATGCCTCAATAACTTTTATACCTTTTATCATCAATAACGTTTATATATTTATTTCTCAATAACGTTTTTGGTTTCTTTTATGCCTCAAACTTTTTTTTAATCCGAAATAAATTCACAGTTTTGGTTAGAACAAATTAAACTGAGCATTGGATATATAATTATGTTGATTACTTAAAGCTCTCCAGCTCAAGATTTTGTTTCACCCTGGTCGGATTTAAAGCTTTGAAGTCTCTAAGCTCAAGCGTTTTTGCCACTTTGTTTTTGCAAGGTTTTTGGAAATATCCCCAAGACTTTGGGAATAGTGAAAGCCGCAGGGCCGAGGGGGGCCTATTGGGAAATCCTGGTCTGGTTTCACTGCAATTTCCATCTATTTTCAATGTTGTAATAACAACAAAAGACAATGTTTGTGTATAATTCCTTTTAACAAAGCGCCAAATACGCAGTAGGCCTTATACTTTTACCATTAGAGAAACGGAAGTAACCATACTCTTGTTTATAGTGAAGACCTCATTCAGTAGAAGTACATAACCACTACTCCCTGAAAACGACCGCTAGCAACCCATCCTTAATTCAATTCTCACTTTTGTTTGAGTTCTGACCGTGGTCTAACAATCAATCCTTAATCCCATTCTGACAGGTCTTTGAACATTTTCATCCCAAATATTATAATAAAAAAAAGTGTAAACTAATTTTGAAGAACTTTTTAGCAACTTACTCATAGAAAGGTAACTAGAACTTTCAGTTTCCAATCAAATGAGCCACCTTCGAAGTTTATATGACTACCCCTAACATAAAAACCTTATAGCCCCGGGACTTAACTTAATACACTTACCTCGGGCTCTAGAGGGGTGTCTCGACCCTGGGATTTTCGTTATTTGACGTTTGAGCTATTAAAAAAAAATAACTATCTCAACATTTGTATCGGAAGGGATTCTTTCCATAAGAACCACATAAGCCCCAAAGCATAAATTAAAACGCCTTCCTCTAGGCACTGTGGGGATGTGTCGACACCTAAGTTTTTCTTATTTGAGCTTTGAACTATTTTCAACAAAATGACTATCTCAAAATATTTATCTGAAGGGTTTTGGAGAGAAACGGCGCGGAAAGACTAATTATCCCATGATCTCTTTTGACTCTTAAAAATTGACCTATTAATTTAAATTTCTAATCAAATGAGCCACCTTTATTGTTTATACACCCATCCCTTACATAAAAGCCTTATATGCCTTCGAGGCATAACTTAAAGCACTTGCCCCCAGGCCCTGAGGGGTTTTGTCAACCCCGGAGCTATTGTTGTCTGATGTTTGAACTATTTAAAAAAATAGAAACCTCAAAATTTGTATCGGAAGGGACCCTTTCCATATAAAACATATATGCTCCCAGAGCATAACCTACTACGCCTGTCCCCAGGCCCTGAAGGGTTGTGCTGACACTGGATTTTTTTTTTATCTGACCTTTGAACAATTTTTAATAAAGTGATTATCTCAGAATTTTTACGTGATCGGTTTTGGAAAGAAAGGTCGTCTAGGGGCTAGTTAACCTAGGATCTCTTTTGACTCTTAAAGAGTGAACTAGAGATTCAATTTCCAATCAAATGAGCTCTCTCTAAAGTTTATACGAGCATCCGTCTTATAAGAACCATAGATATCAAATGGACATAACTTACAACGCTAGCCCCTTACCCTGGGGGGTTGTGCCGACACCAGAGTTTTTGTTATCTGCCCTTTGAACTATTAAAAAACAGCTATATCAAAATTTGAATTGGATGAGTTTGGGGAAAAAAGGGTTGGGGAGGGACTATTCGCCCTCCGATTTCTTTTGAATCTTAAAATTTCCACTAGAAATTTCAATTTCCATTAAAATGAGCCCTCTCTGAAATTTTCTGAACATCTCTTCCATAAGAACCATTTTTGCCCTCAAGACATAACTTACGACGCCCCAGGCCGTGGGGGGCTGTATCGACCTGGAATCTTGCTTATCTGGCTTTTGAACTATTTTTAACAAAATAATTATCTCAAAATTTTGATAGGAGGCTTAGGGGAAAACCCAGAGGGGGTCTAGTTGCCCTCGGGGTATCTTTTGACTCTTAAAAAGTAAACTAGAACTTTTAATTTCCAATCAAATGAGCCCTCTCTGAAGTTTTCACGAGCATCTCTTTCATTTGAAACATATATGCTCCCAGGGCATAAATTACAATGCCTGCCCCAGCCCTTTAAGGGTTGTGCCGACACCTGAGTTTTGTTATCTGCCCTTTGAACTATTAAAAAAAATGGGTATCTCAAAATGTTTGTCGGATGCATTCGGAGAAAAGGGGCTTGGGGGGAGGCTAGTTGCCCTCCAATCTTTTATGACTCTCAAAGACTAAAATAAAAATTTCAATTTCCAATCAAATGAGCCCTCTCTGGAGTTTTTACGAGCATCCCTTCCGTGAGAACCATACATGCCCCCAGGGTATAGCTTACTACGCCTATCCCCGGGGCATGGGGGGGCTGTGTTAACCCTGGAGTTTTCCTTATGTTATCTTTCAACCGTTTTTTAAAGACACGACTATCTCAAAACTCTTATCGAACAGGTTTGAGGGAAAAAGAGCGTAGAGGGGATGGCTAGTTATCATGAACTATAACTTACAATTTCCATTCAAATGAGCCCTCTGAAGTTTTTACGAGCATCCCTTCCTTAAGGAACATATTTGATCCGAGGGCTAAACCTACAACGCCGGCACCCGGGCTTTTCCACCAGAGTTTTCGTTATGTGATATTTGAACTATTTCGACAAAATGACTATCTCAAAATATTTGGGAAAAAGCGCTTGGGGTAGGGGCTAGTTGCCTTCCGATTACTTTTCATTCTTAAAAAGGACACTAGAACTTCCGATTTCCA
This sequence comes from Artemia franciscana, assembly GCF_032884065.1. Taxonomy (NCBI): domain Eukaryota; kingdom Metazoa; phylum Arthropoda; class Branchiopoda; order Anostraca; family Artemiidae; genus Artemia; species Artemia franciscana. The sequence goes on along the minus strand of NC_088875.1, from coordinate 19,139,690 downwards.
ATCGTGTAAACCCCTTACATATGAAGTTCCTCTGGGAAAAAAATAGATCATTAAACATTGGAGCCGTGAAGCCTTTACAATAGGCAACTCTACAGCGTTACCTCTGAAAATAAGGTTGAATTGCAGATTATGATAAAGCATTTAATTCAAGACGTATATAAATCTTGCCTGGAGCCAAAGAAGGTCGTTTTCACTTATCCTTGGGGCAGAACTTACATTGCGGGATCTGAAGGGCAGCCTAAAAGTATATATAAGAGAGGGCAATCCGACGATCAGGTACCTTAGAGCCATAATTCTGCTGCCGAGTAGAAATTTCCCATCATTTTTAGATTTTAAATTCAAGCTAAACTCGAATCTGAAAGTTCAAGGTGTGTTTTGGCTCTCTGCCCTGTTCCAAGATAATTTTCTTTGAATAACAAAAAAAAACTATAGACCCAAAAAATAAAAGTATTTTCCTAAGGTTCTGCAAATGTTGCCGTCTTCCTTTAAAAGCTTCCTTTGTTTGTGATTTTGATTGATTTTTTTTTTTTTTTATTGACAATTGTAAGGTATGATTTTAGATTTAAATTGTTTTTGGAAGAATAGTTTGGAACGTGTTTCAATTGTTAAAACAACAATAGAGTATATTTTCTACGTCACACTCGTAAGGACAATGGTAATTATGATTATACACCTGCTGGTTTTTATTTGGCTTTAACAGAAAGTGATGCTTTACATTAGAATGCCGTGTGTGAGATTAATTCAAATAAGCAAATTGAAATTGGTGAATTTCACAATGTGATTTATGATAGTGTTATTTACTTCACAAAGAGATATAATATAAGTGTAAGTTACATTATATTTGGAAAATGTAACCCTGACTTTGCTGACCAACATCAGTACAAGTTGACTCCCAATGATCTGCCGTTACTAATCGTTGTTGATAACCACCTCAAGGACGAAGAAAAGAAGAAAGTCTAAAAAATGAACAGAAAAGACTTTTTTAATGTACATATATTTTTATATTAGTGAAAAAATTACAAACATTATTGAAACCCAATAAACAAGTCCAAAACACTGATACCGTGACTTTTTGTGAACATTGTGTCGGTTATACCATTTTCAAATAATTGTGGATCTCAAAACAGGGATTGCCCTGTCACTTTATATAGGATCCTGTACTATTTATCAAAGGATGAATTGTAGACAGGAATTCCATTTACTTTACACACAAGAGAGGAAAGTCTAATCATTTCAGATTCGCGCGGAGATCTGGTCCATGATCCTATGGCAGTAGCACTGTTTACAAATGCCAAAGCAAGTTTTGAAGGAACTTTAACATTGATAAACAAACAGTCGGTGTAGGTAACTTAACCTGTGGCAATTTGTCGTTGAGTGGTAATTGTGTTGGGAACGAACAGTTTGAAGTTATTTTCATTGGCTCTTAATTTTTTAACTGCCAAAGCCACAGAACTCATAACCTGTTTTCGTACATGAAGTATTTCCGAGGCGAAACTGGCATTTGCATCGGGTGCTGCATCAAGTGTTTGTCTCCAATTGAAATTGTGCGGGGCAAGTTGTAACGTTATGTCAATCTTAACATTGGGAGGCATCAATTGATGTATATTAAATCTTTCATGATTTAGTTTACCAGATAAATGATATTCTTTTATAACCGCCCAAGTGAGTTCACCATCAGTGTCAACATGCGATATGTTTTTTATACTTTTACTGTTGTTGTTTTTTATACTTTTAAATTGATTGGCTATCTCAGAAATGTCAATCGATGGCAATTTGGTCCTGTCTTGGGCCAAACCTCTTTAATGCCAAAAACAATAAATGAAAAAACAATAAATAAATCCGTGCCCTTCATCTTTCTTCTAGGAAAAGAACAATAATACAAAATTCCATATTTTATAGATAGAAGCTTAAAACTGCTAATATGACAAAAACCTCTAATTTGAGCCTTCTGACGTGAAAAATCTAATGGTGTGTTTTTAAATTAACATTACTTGTCTTTGAAGGATGTCCCCTCGTTTTAAAAATTAGTCACATTTTCTCAGGCTCTTAGCTTTTGATAGAAAAATTAAGCTTTATGGATTTTTTATATTCAGAATCAGCATAAAAGTTCAATTTGTTTGATGTACTAATTGTTGTTAAATTTCTATTGTAAGGTTTTCGGCTGTTACTGCCCGAGTCACTTCTTACTTACCGTTTGTAACCACGAGCTGCATGAAAGCTTAACTGTGAACAATAGGTAATGTACGTAATTTAAAACTGTCGTTACTTGGGCCAAAGGGGTTAGGTTGACCCTAATCATATACTTATTAGACATTTTGACAATTGTGAACAAGATGGCTCTCTCAATCTTTTTTAGATAACTAAGTTGTTTTTTTTGGGGGGGGGCTTACTATCAGGAAATATTTTGTGTGTTAGGTTCCTCTTGGTTCAAGGGCTTACGGCTGTCCTTTTAAGCCGATTAGGGGATAAAAGTATTGGCAAAATTCTAAGCCCCCTAAGACTCTTCCTCTTTAAAAGGGACTGAGTGTTCCTATTGGCACAGAGAGCAGTCCCTGAAAGTTTTGTTCGAATTGCATACCAAAGATCGAACAAGTCTCCCGTTTTCTATTGTAAAATCTATGTGTAAATATTTGCAAATTTGTATTCTTACGGCTCTTGCCATTGGGTTCTGTCATCTCAAAAGATGTATTTATTAGACATTTTGACTATTCTGTAAAAAATGACTGTCTCAAAATGTTAATTGGATATTTTGGACAGCTGCAGGGATTTGTGTAAAAAATGGGACGGAAGGGGGCTAGTTGTCTTCCAGTTATTTCTGATTTCTGGGAAGGGATCTTGAACATTCAATTTCAAACTATATGAGACCCCTTCGAAGTTTTCGTTGTCACCTTTCCCATATGAAATGGTTGAGGAAAAGGAATAGAGACAAAGGAATAATGCATGGAAAGCACATGGCTTATTGCTAGGACATAGATGTGGCATTATCTCTAGTAAGCAATCATAGAAAAGTCAAATATACCTAAATTACCTGTACGTATAGCATGGTCGAATAATTTGTCTAACTTGAAATTTGTTGGAAACATACATCAGACATTTTGATTGAGGGTAATTGTGCTTGTGAGAGAAACAGTTAAAATTAAGCATTGGACAGGAATCAGTCTAGAAAATAATAAAATATACAATACGATCCCCGTTCGACAGTCTTCCCAAGTATTGTAATTACTACTGTCACTATTGCCATCCCCCCAACCACAAATTTTGTGATACACAATAATATAGGCCTAGGATATACACAAAAGTTTACTGGTTTGTTTTTGGAATTGGCTTCATTAGGCATTGCAAACAACCGTCGATGAGAAAGAAGCAAATAAATAATGGTAATCGGAAAACTTGAGTATGTAAATTTAGGACTATATCTGACCTCACTGGAGGGGGGGTGTAATTAGGACAAAGCTCCAACAGAATTGATTAATATATTTTGGGTTGAACGGAAAATCGAATGGTATATTTTGGTATTTCTATCTGATGTCTGTCCTATTAGTGACAAAAAAAGGAACAAATGTTTATCGCCAGTTGTTGTTGTTTTCCTATTCTGTTTACTCATTCTTATCATTTGAGTTGTCAAATTCTTAATCCCTCTGTCATGGAGCTTACGTTTTATACATTAATCTTGAACTTTAAGATAAATATTGGGTGTGCCTTTAAATCCGACATAAGCCTTTTCTGTTTTCTAAAATGTCATTTTTTCTTTAACAAATTTGAAACTGGAGGCTCGTATACTAGGAATTGACTTAAACAATGAAATAAAACTTTTCTGTCTGGCCCCTGCTGTAAAAGCACGAAATAGTACACTGAAGTATGAAAAAGAGAAAATATGAAAAAGTGCTCGTAAAAAGCACAATAGATCAAAATATTTTAGATCCTTTAGACCTTTGACGTTTAAAGGCATTGGGTGAGCCTTTTAACATGAGTCTTTTCTGTTTTCTAAAATGTCATTTTATCTTTAACAAATTTAAAACTGGACGTTCGTATACTAGGAATTGACTGAAACAAACAAATAAAACTTTTCTGTCTTGCCCCCGCTGTAAAAGCACGAAATAGTACGCTGAAGTATGAAAAAGAGAAAGTATGAAAAAGTGCTCGTAAAAAGCACAATAGATCAAAATATTTTGGATCCTTTAGACCTTTGACGTTTAAAGGCATTGGGTGAGCCTTTTAACATGAGTCTTTTCTGTTTTCTAAAATGTCATTTTATCTTTAACAAATTTAAAACTGGACGTTCGTATACTAGGAATTGACTTAAACGAAGAAATGAAACTCTTCTGTCTTGCCCCTGCTGTAAAAGCACGAAATAGTACGCTGAAGTATGAAAAAGAGAAAGTATGAAAAAGTGCTCGTAAAAAGCACAATAGATCAAAATATTTTGGATCCTTTAGACCTTTGACGTTTAAAGGCATTGGGTGAGCCTTTTAACATGAGTCTTTTCTGTTTTCTAAAATGTCATTTTATCTTTAACAAATTTAAAACTGGACGTTCGTATACTAGGAATTGACTGAAACAAACAAATAAAACTTTTCTGTCTTGCCCCCGCTGTAAAAGCACGAAATAGTACGCTGAAGTATGAAAAAGAGAAAGTATGAAAAAGTGCTCGTAAAAAGCACAATAGATCAAAATATTTTGGATCCTTTAGACCTTTGACGTTTAAAGGCATTGGGTGAGCCTTTTAACATGAGTCTTTTCTGTTTTCTAAAATGTCATTTTATCTTTAACAAATTTAAAACTGGACGTTCGTATACTAGGAATTGACTTAAACGAAGAAATGAAACTCTTCTGTCTTGCCCCTGCTGTAAAAGCACGAAATAGTACGCTGAAGTATGAAAAAGAGAAAGTATGAAAAAGTACTCATAAAAAGCACAATAGATCAAAATATTTTGGATCCTTTAGACCTTTGACGTTTAAAGGCATTGGGTGAGCCTTTTAACATGAGTCTTTTCTGTTTTCTAAAATGTCATTTTATCTTTAACAAATTTAAAACTGGACGTTCGTATACTAGGAATTGACTGAAACAAACAAATAAAACTTTTCTGTCTTGCCCCCGCTGTAAAAGCACGAAATAGTACGCTGAAGTATGAAAAAGAGAAAGTATGAAAAAGTGCTCGTAAAAAAGCACAATAGATCAAAATATTTTGGATCCTTTAGACCTTTGACGTTTAAAGGCATTGGGTGAGCCTTTTAACATGAGTCTTTTCTGTTTTCTAAAATGTCATTTTATCTTTAACAAATTTAAAACTGGACGTTCGTATACTAGGAATTGACTTAAACGAAGAAATGAAACTCTTCTGTCTTGCCCCTGCTGTAAAAGCACGAAATAGTACACTGAAGTATGAAAAAGTGAAAGCACAGAAAAAATGCTCGTAAAAAGCACAACCGATCAAAACATTTTGGATCCCTTGGACCTATCTTAGGTCTATCAAACAGTTCGTGGTAACGAACTGTAGTAAGGAGCGACCCGGCTCAATAGCAACCAAAACTCTAAAATATGGGGTTTTGATATCAATAGCTACATCAAAAGAATTGCATTTTAATGTTTTAATGCTGATTTTAAATATATATGTTTAAACAAGTTTAGTCTTACCCATCAAAAGTTACGAGCCTGAGAAAATTTGCCTTATTTTAAAAAAATAGGGGAAAACAACCCCTAAAAGTCATAGAATCTTAACGAAAATCACACCATCAGATTCAGCGTATCAGAGAACCCTATCGTAGAAGTTTCAAGCTTCTAGCTACAAAAATGGGGAATTTCGTATTTTTTTTGCCAGAAGACAAATCACGGGTGCGTGTTTATTTGTTTGTTTTTTTTTTGTTTGTTTTTTTCCCCAGGGGTCACCGTATCGACCAAGTGGTCCTAGAATTTCGCAAGAGGGCTCATTCTAACGGAAATGAAAAGTTCTAGTGCCTTTTTTAATTGACCAAAAAAATTGGAGGGCACCTAGGCCCCCTCCCACGCTAATTTTTTCTCCAAAGTCAACGGATCAAAATTTTGAGATATTCATTTTTTTCTGCATAGTCAAAAACCATAATAAATATGTCTTTGGGAATGACTTACTCCCCCAGAGTCCCTGGGGGAGGGGCTGCAAGTTACAAACTTCGGCCAGTGTTTACATATAATAATGGTTATTGGGAAGTGTACAGCGTTTTCAGGGGATTCTTTTGGTTTTGGGGGTGGGGTTGAGGGGAGGGAGCTATATGGGAGGATCTTTCCTTGGAGAAATATGTCATGGGGGAACAGAAATTCAATGGAAAGGGCGCAGGATTTTCTAAAATTACTATAAAAAAAAATGAAAAAATACACATGGGAAAGTTTTTTTCAATTGAAAGTAAGGAGTAGCATTGAAACTTAAAACGAACAGAGATTATTACGCATATGAGGGGCTCTAAAAATACTTTAGCATAAAGAGCGAGGTATTTAGGAGGAGATAAATACGTCGCTCTTTATGCTATAGTATTTTTAGTAATTTCAACTATTGGATCAAAATTTTGAGATATTCATTTTTTTCTGCATAGTCAAAAACCATAAAAACTATGTCTTTGGGAATGACTTACTCCCCCAGAGTCCCTCGGGGAGGGTGCGCTGGATTTGGGATCCCTTGTCTGAGAGGACGCGGGTTCGAATCCCAGTGTACCCAATTCTTCAGTTTGGGACGGGGGTCAGTGGCGTGACTCTGTAAGCTTAGCCAGAGTCGACCCAGCTCTAAATGGGTACCTGGAGAAATCTGGGGAAGGTAAACAGGAAGGGTGTGCGAAAGCACAGGATGGCTGACCCCCAACCCCCCATTGCACTTCCTGGCTGAAGGGCCAAGAAACGGAGATCAGCACCGCCGGTACGGACTGTAAAGTCTAATGCCGTATCCTTTACCTTACCTTTACCTTTCGGGTTCAGGGGTCATTCTTAAAGAATTGGGACAAAACTTACGATTTAGTGTAAAGAGCGAGGTATTAACGAGGGTACAAACCCCCTCATATACATAATAAAAATTTAAGAATATAAAAATTTGTTACGTAAGCTAATCCTTAAGTTATGTATATTTTTTACTAATAAAAACATTCGTTAAAAATTAAAATTTATAGTTGCCTTCTTACGTAACCGAAAAATTGCAGGGCAACTAGGCTTTCCCCACCCCTTTTTTCTCAAAATCGTCTGATCAAAACTAAGAGAAAGCCATTTAGCCAAAAAAGGAATTAATATGCAAATTTATTTTTAATAATTTATGTGTGGAGAGCCAAAATCAAACATGCATTAATTCAAAAATGTTCAGAAATTGCATAAAAAAAAACTAGTTTTTTTAACGGAAAGTAAGGAGCGACATTAAAACTTAAAACTAATAGAAATTACTCCATATATGAAATGGGTTGTCCCCTCCGCAATCCCTCGCTCTTTACGCTAAAGTTTGACTCTTTGCCACAATTCTGTTTTTTAAAACAATTAAAAGCTTTAGCGTAAAGAGCGAGGGATTGCGGAGGGGACGACCCATTTCATATACGGAACAATTTCTATTCGTTTTAATGTCACTCCTTACTTTCAGTTAAAAAAACTAGTTTTTTTTATGTATTCATACCTGGAAGCCGGATTTTATAAATTTATTTATAATCGTTTCAAAATATTGAATATTTAAGGTATTACCACATTTTGTCAGTGTTGCAACTTTGAACCGTGATAATAAATAAATGAAAATAATTATTGAAATTTGGCAACGTCTTCCGTCCGCAAAATTCAAATATTAACTTTTTTTTTATTCTAAAATACAGTTACATCTTCAGAGGAAGGCTATATCCTCTCTAGGTGTTTGGTGCCGCACGTTTAAGTTTTTATTTGCTGATTTTTTACCCACATATCTTTTTTTTTAATTTGATGGTCGCTACTGCCAAAAACTGCCGAAAATTTCCACGTAACCAACCTAAGCAATCAGATAACATTTTCACTGTCCTTGGTACTTTAAGGATTATTTCGGGATGTGGCAAAGAGAATCCGAAGATATGGTACAAAAAAATGTCTAAAATAAAATAGATAAATAAAATAGAGTCTCAAAAGAAACTTTTTCACAACATTGGGCAGCGGTGGAAAGTGAAACATATTATGTACATGTATTTGTGATTTTTCTCAATATTTTGACTGTGTGAAATTGCTAGCTTGTTGTTGTATTTCACTTCCAGGTGCAGTATTATCTCTGTCGAACGTTTTTCATCGATTATCAAACAGTTCCTGAAAACGAACAGTAATATCCTCTCTCAATATTTATAAGCCAACAGGATCTAGATATAAAGTTCATCACAAAACTTGAAACTAACCACAATTTACCCATCTTAGATGTTCTCGTTACCAAACGGGATGCTAGTTTTGACTTGGAGTGTATGCAAAAAAACACCTCATAGTGCTAGATATCCGTGATCTGAGATATGACTCCTATAACCACCCCATAATAAATTCCGTAGTCTATTCGTTGATTGATAGAGTGTTTATAGTATGTTCCTCTGATTTTGAGCTGAAGGCTGAACTTGATGATATAAAAGATGTTCTGATAGGTAGCGGATACCCCAAAAAATCATTGATAAGGTTATTTCCAAGAGAATGATAAGCACAGAAACCAAAAGCACTGCCCCTAAGAGTAAAGAAAATAAACCCTTTTTGCCATTACATTATATTAAGAGCATTACTGACATTTTATCCTCCAAACTCGCTAAACTTGGCTTTAAGGTGTTTTTTCCTTCTTGAATGACTATCTCCTTCTTCTTGAACAGAGGCAGGGATAAGATTACTTCAGATCCACTAGGGATATGAGATTTAGTGTAGCTGCGGTTATACCTATATAGGTCGTACCATGAGATCTCTACATCACCAATTAAAAGAACATGATGTTTCCATTGACGCCTGCCTTAAAAAGAAAAAGCTTAAGGAGGGAATATTTCTTCTGCACTGGCAATTCATGTTTTCGAAAACCCTTCTCATTCCAATAAGTTTGACCAGGCCCAACTTATTGCTATTGTTCACACTTCTTAAACCAGAAAATCAGAGAAGCTCTGAATATTGCTAAAAACGAACCAGCCATCAATAAAGACATTGGTGAGTTTCACATTCGCAAAATTTGGAAACCAATTTAACCAATAGGCGGAAAACTCCTAAGAAAATTCCCCCTCCTATAGACCCATCCCTTTTGAACTTTACTAGGATAGTGGCCATCAAAGCCCATACCAAAGTTCATGGCCATGTCACAACAATTATTCCGTGCTCGGCTCATTATTAGTGTTTTTTTTAAGATTTTTTCGTTTCGTTTTATTTAGTGATTTTATTTTCCTGATAATGACAGTCCTGATGAGGCTTAAATTTGAACCTGATGATGACAGGCATAATTGTGAAATTCGCCTCAAATTTTTTGTCAAAGGCATTTTTCCAAACCTAATGTGTTATTTTCCTTATTAATATGCCCTAAAGTGTTATATTATAGTTGCTTTTCTTAATTTTATATTCTGTCTATGTGTTTTTAGTTGGTGATATATAAGTTTAATTCCTTTGAGATTTAAACGTTTCCAGACTTCGAATTTTCTTTGTCGCTGATGCCACTGCGAAGTTGCCAATATAATTTTTTTGGGGGGCGCATTTCAAAATTCAGCCAAAAAGTCGGTGAATCTTCATCCTAGTGTCAATTCCCTGATTAAGCAAGCAGGAGAGGGTTGGGCATCTGCCACAAGTGCTGGTATACCTGCCGGGAGTAAAATCTCTTCATTTTCAGTGATCAGGTGAGCAGGGATTAACACTTCCCTTGTTGAGTAAGCTTTGAAGATGCTGCGATCACATTCAAAATCAAACCAAGAGCACCAGAAAGCCCCAAAAGAAGCATAAGCAAACTAAGGAAAAGGACAGGTAAAATTAACCCCAGGAAATGCTAATTTTCAACAACATGAGTCACCAACAAGAAAACGAAAAATTTCAGAGCTTCTTCCATCCCCAACTGTTTGAAATTATCATATTGTATCAATTAAAAAGAAAAACCCAACATATAGAAGATGGTCACGTATTTATCAGAAAAGGTATTTTCAAAGTAGTCAGAGTTAACCTTCGAACTTAGTGTCCAAAAATCAGGCACAGCAGAGCTTTATTTCCAAGATGCCGTAGGAGCGATAAAGTAGTTTAAAATTTTAATTTAATTCTGCTTACTAAATCAGGAGTTCAAGTTGAAAAACTCATCAGAGAAAAAAATTACAATACGTATTTTTTGGAATTGATCTTTCTTTGGAAACACAAGAAATCATATCTGAGTTATTAGACTTCTCAGGAAGAAATCTTACCATTTCAAATTCGAATAGGCTTAACAAAAGAAATGGAGAAAGCCTGCTGCCAAGTAAATTAATCTGGATTGCGATGAAAACTGGGCTCAAGTATGATATATAAAGCATGATTGGGCAAAAAAATCCTTTTCCAGCTTTACAAAGACAATCCCTTATGTTGCATCAAGCGGTATGTACATGGCCACACTAAAAATAATTGCCAGTAAATAAATCCCTCTTGCTCCAAAAGTTGAAAAGATAACCATACCTCAACATGATGTCCTGCTCCTGAGCCACATTGCAAAAACTGTAAGACCATAGAACACAGTGCATTTCAAAAAGATCTATGCCCCACCCACCACCAACGTGCAGATATTCTGAGATTCTCAACTGAGCAGGACATTTCTTTCTCAATCGTCACAGCTAAAATACCCAAGACTCCAAATCCAAGCGCTGTCCCCTCCCAAATTAAAGAGCTGCCGAATACCCCCGACATCCAAGCTCATCATTATGCAAGTACTTCTTATGCAAAAGCCCTCACGGGTAAAAAGGAATAATGCAGATGTTCAAAGAATAACCCAGTTGGTCAAAGATAAGACCTGGGGAAATAAAAATACAGCTCCAGCACTTACTGATCTTAATGAATCACTTATTGAAGTTACTGATCGGATAAGTAGTTCTGAATTCTAAAAGTTGGACACATTTTTGACCCTAAATCACCTCACTTTGACTTCTGATCAGAGCAAGCCAAAGGTATTTTAACAAGGAAACCAATTACCACATTCTTGGGCTAAGAAGTTTGGAGACAAGCAAACACCGAATTTGATAAAATTTAGGAATGAAGTGGTCTTTCCTCCTGGTTCTCAAGAAGCAATACAACAATTCCAGACAGGACAAAGAACAAAGGCGTTGTCAAGTCATCATTCCTTGGGTCATTGGGTCGACATCCAAAAAGACAAATAAACAACAGAGGGATAATGATCCCTCCGTGAAGTGACGATAACTCAGAAACGGCTTAAAACTAAATAAACTAATCGAATACATAAATATCCATAATATTCATCTTGTTTGCCTCCAGGAAACAAATTTACGCTTTCTCAGGCAAGTAGTAATACCTGGATTACTTTTTTATAGAAAGGATAGATCAACCGGAAGGAAAGGAGGGGGATTAGTAATCCTCATGAAAACGGATATACCGCATTCAGCAATAGCCCCAAGGAAGGGGATAGACGTGGTTAGCGTAAATTTAAATTTCTAAGATAGACATCCCTTAAAAGTCTCATTTTTTAAAAATCCTAATGGCAGCAATCACATTAAAACCGTGCTTGAAGAAGAAACAAGAGATAAAAACACTGTCATTTTTTGGTGAATTTTATGCTCATAGCCCTATATGGAAAAATGGCGTACACTCGAACATTGCGGGTAAGAACAAAGAAGAATTTATCTTAACCTCTAACGATTTCACAGTTCTAATTCCGCATAGTCAGTTCGCATACCTCATCAACGATTGATTTGCAGATAGGTCCAACATAGCTTGAATCTGAAATCCAAGTTTCTCTTGTCCTAGATCTTCAGACAGGCTATACTGCAACCCTTATCGAAATTCCTGCAGCAAAATATAATCCTGTTCCCCCATCGAGGAGACTCGATCTAAAGAAAGAAAACTGGACTCTCTTCAAAAACCAATTAGATTGCATTGATTACTCTACTATCAGCCTAGAGGAAAATATTACAATTAAAGGCGAAAAACTATGTGAGACTCTCTTAGCAGCAGCAGAAAACGCTATCAAGAAACTCCCTGACCAAATACCCATTTCTTCGTTAAAGAAGTAAGTATAACAAAACCTGATGGAGTCAAGACTGAAGAAGTGCAGTTTTAAATAAAACAAAGCAAGAAACATTTTCCAGAGGCATCCAAGTCAAGAAACTTTCATTGTTTTTGAAAAAGCTCAAGCTTTAGTGAAGAATACAGTTTTGAAGGCCAAGCGCTTAGCCTGGAATGACTTTTATTTGAAATTGACCTTAATATTCCCTCAAATAAAATTCATTTGTTTATAAATCGAATGGCTGGCAATAATAAAACTTATAATTCAAAGATTCTTTGTCTTTCAACACCGGAAACCACTTAAAGGCAGACAAAGATATCAAGAATTTCAGCATCACATATTAAGCTCCCACAGGGGTCCATATTTAGCCCCCTTATTTTCTTTTTAGCTTTAAGTGAGCTTCAGTTCAACAGTGATTCAATAACCAAACTTGAATTTGCAGAAGACTTACTTCTTTGGTCAGCAGGTAGAGAGGTAAATATTATTGCCAATAATGTTAATTTAGCATTAGAGGAGGTAGCAGCCTTTTCTGCTGCATTTTCCCTCCCTATCTCCAAGTCTAAGACAAATGCAATCATATTCCACAACAAAAAGTCCGTTATACCATAAAAATTATTCTTCAACAATGTGGAGCTCAAATACGCTGACGCACATAAATTTTCAGAAGTTTGCCTGGATCTAAGACTGACTGGGTAAAATCAAATCAATTGTGTAAAAAAATCATATATGTGAAGGTTACTCATCCGTAAGCACCGGGCGGCGTCAAAGTGGGATAGTTCCCACTATCCCACTGACTGGGTAAAATCAAATCAATTGTGTAAAAAAATCATATATGTGAAGGTTACTCATCCGTAAGCACCGGGCGGCGTCAAAGTGGGATAGTTCCCAAAAAATACGCTTTGATTTTTACAAGAGATTTATTCGTTCAAAGACTGAGTGTGCCACTGAATCATATGGAGAATGTAGTAAAGACTAGTCTTGCCAAATTTGGAACAATCCATCTTATGGCTAGCAAAATTGCATCAGGGCTTCATGCTCAGCGCCCCTCTAACAAAGTGAAACACTTGACGGGTCTGGCCTCTATTTTAGAAAGATGGAATACGCTGATAATCAACTATTACAGCAAGATACAAACTATTGGTCTCGTGCTTGATATATTTAAGCTCACTTTTGCCACCAAGAGAATGCCACCTAGCCACCAAGGCATCAAATATAATGAGTTAGCAAGCCAGCTAGTCAGTAACTCCTTGTATAATCCAATTAACCCTAACTGGAAGACCCACACCTTCAGAGACACACTCAGAAGAACTTCAGAAACAAAATGCCCTTTCCATCCTTATTTTTATCAAGTGCAAATAACATTCATTATTTTAGAATCAAAAGCATCTATTTGATCCTGAGAAAGGAAGAGTTTGCTTGGCATAAACGAGTCGACCCATAATGCAGACTTTGCAGGACTTTGCAACTCAGCAACAATACTAGAATCCTTGAATGGCAGTGCATCTAGCAGGAAGTGATCTACACTAGGAGAATCTTCAGTGATACTAATCTCCAGCCTGACGTCAACCTTTTGCTGCTCGCAAGCCTACCAGCTAACAACAAAAGACATCTATAGAAATGTGTTTTCGATTAGCTAAAACATAATAATATCTGCGAGTCGATCACACAGATGGTACCAAGACTTATTCCTGACCCATCATCACCTGCAGATTGAAAATTGTCGTGTAGCCAAAAGGAGACCAAAGTTGATTCCAGAAGGCTTGGCATTCCAAAAAGAAGAAGGTACAGGTCCTGTCGAAATTATCGTTTAAACAAAGTCAAGACCTGATATCCATAGTTTAGGTGAGCGTATTACCATCTACCATCATTATGTGTAAGGGTCAGGTTGGCCTCAGAGAATATACCCCTCAACATACCCAGGAAGTCTCAACTTGATACACAGAGCTGTTCATAAGATGTTTTAAATACACCTCTTTAGACACTTGATCCACATAGTGTATTTTGATTCAGTTCAACAAACCCCTCATCATTTCTCGAAGTTTCAACTTGAACCCATGTCGTGACACATCAGTGTCACCTTATCCCTCACGCAACCAGAAACAAATATTTTTTTTTTCTTTTTCCAATGATTTTCTGCATCAAACAATGGGCTAATTCAATAATCTAAATTCTATTCTTGGGGCTATAGGGACTAGGTATTTCCGGAAGCATTGTTATTAGGGCTTTTGACTATTTTTAGCAAAATGTCTTTTCAACATTCTGATCAGTGTTGAGGGGAGTCTTTGAGAGCATATAAAAACGGCAAGGTGAGGCTAGATGCCCTCCGATCGTTCTTCGATATCCCCCGTCATACCAGGAAAGCTTTAACTTAATACCCTTAGTCGTTCCTCAGGTAGTACTGACACACCCTTTATCAACCAAAATGCACCTAATGTGTTTTCGTTTTGTTTGAAGCCCCTCTCAACATTTCTTTAAAGTTTCACCTTAATGCATAATACCTTAAGCCTTTTTGCGACCCAGGATCAAACTTACCCCCCCCCCTTTTTCCAACAAAATGAGTTATTTGTAGACAATTGGCAGCATGCATAACTTATAGCCCTTGGCCCTGGGGACACGGAGGGCTATGTCAACCTCGGAGTTATAGTTTTTTTTATATCTGGACTATCTTGAGTAGAATGACAATCTCAAAATTTTGATCAGGTGTCTTTGGGGGAAGGCGAGGGAGAAGGTGCTGTTGCCCTCCGATCGAATTTGACCCTTAAAAAGGGCATTAGAAATTTCAATTTCCACCCGGAATTTTCTGGGTGGGGGGATTTTACGGGGGGACATTGGCTCTTATTTTCATGCATGCCAATTCCAATAAATAGATTAATATAATAGTCATTGATGGCGGCTAATATGAAAATGCTTATAATGTGGTTTAAATTTTCCGATGGTTTATTTTGTACTTCGTACTCATTTTGTACAGAACATTTCCAACGATAAATTTTTCTTACTATAAGCCAAGATCGTTCTACACTTCTTGTTCAAGGCCAGGGACAGTTTACCTTTTACTGAAAAAGCATGGAGCATTGTGATTGCAATGAAGAAACAAAGAAGACTAACAGTTTACCTACTAGTTTTTATTATTCGTTACAGAATACAGTTTATTATATTTTTTAGTTTATTAGAATACAGTATATATATATATATATATATATATATATATATATATATATATATATATATATATATATATATATATATATATATATATATATATATATATATATATATATATATATATATATAAATAAAAAAAGTTTTTTCAACTGAAAGTAAGGAGCGACATTAAAACTTGAAACGAACAGAAATTACTTCGTATACGAAAGGGACTGCTTCCTCATCAACGCCCCGCTCTTTACGCTAAAGTTTGACTCTTTCTCTCAACTCTTCTTTTTAAAACAGTAAAAAACTTACGAAGTAATTTCTGTTCGTTTTAAGTTTTAATATCGCTCCTTACTTTCAGTTGAAAAAACTTGTTTTTTTTATTTAATTTCTGAACGTTTTGAATCAATGCATGTTTTGATTTTAGCTCTCCGCAGAGGAATAATTAAAACGAAATTTGCATTTTTTTTTTTTTTTTTTTTTTTTTTTTTGGCTGAATGGCTTTCTCATAATTTTGATCGGCTGATTTTGAGAAAAAAAGAGCGGGGGAGGAAGCCTAGTTGCCCTCCAATTTTTTGGTTAATTAAAAAGGCAACTAGAACTTTTAATTTTTTACGAATCTTTTTATTAGTAAAAGATATACGTAACTTATAAATTAGCTTACGTAAAGAATTTTTTATTCTCATGTTTTTATTACACATGTGAGAGGGTTCGCCCCCTCGTCAGTACCTCTCTCTAGAGGTACTGACGGTACCTCTAGAGCACCTCTCTCTTACACTAAATCTTAAATTTTGTCCCAATTCATTAAGAATGACCCCCTGAATCACAAAAGCCGTAGAATAAATAGTTGACGTTACTAAAAATACTTTAGCGTAAAGAGCGAGGTATTAGGAGGAGGTGAGCCCCTCATATGGGTAATAATCTCTGTTCATTTTAAGTTTTAATGCTGCTCTTTACTTCCAGTTGAAAAAAAAATTTTTCCTATTTCTTTTTTCATTGTTTTTTTTTAAAATAATGTTAGTAAATCCTGCGCCCCCTTCATGGAAATTTTCTTCCCCCATGATAAATTCCTCGATGGAAAGTTCCCCCAGTATATCTCCCTCTTCTCAACCCCTCCCCCAACCAAAAGATCCTCCTGAAAACGCGTGTACACTCCCCAATAACCACTACTATATGTAAGCACTGGTCAAAGTTTGTAACTTGTAGCCCCTCCCACTGGGACTCTGGAGGAGTAAGTCGTCTCCAAAGACATGGTTATAAGGTTTTTCGACTACGCTGAATAAAATGGCTATCTCAGAATTTTGATCCGTTGACTTTGGGAAAATAATTAGCGTGGGAGGGGGCATAGGTGCCCTCCAATTTTTTGGTCACTTAAAAAGGGCACTAGAACTTTTCATTTCCATTAGAATGAGTCCTCTCGCAACATTCTAGGACAACTGGGTCGATACGATGGAAAAAAAACAAACAAAAAAACAAATAAACACGCATCCGTGATCTGCCTTCTGGAAAAAAAAATACAAAATTCCGTATTTTTGTAGATAGGAGCTTGAAACTTCTACAGTAGGGTTCTCTGATACGCTGAATCTGATGGTGTAATTTTCGCAGGCTCGTAATTTTTGATGCGTGAGACTAAACTTGATGAAACTTATATATTTAAAATCAGCATTAAAATGCGATTCTTTTGATGTAGCTATTGGTATAAAAATTCCATTTTTAGAGTTTTGGTTTCTATTGAGCCGGGTCGCTCCTTACTACAGTTCGTTACCACGAACTGTTTGATATATATATATATATATATATATATATATACATATATATATATATATATATATATATATATATATATATATATATATATATATATATATATATATATATATATATATATATATATATATATATATACATATATATATATATATATATATATATATATATATATATATATATATATATATATGTATATATATATATATATATATATATATATATATATATATATATATATATATATATATATATATATATATATATATATACTAGCTGTTGGGGTGGCGCTTCGCGCCACCCCAACACCTAGTTGGTGGGGGCGCTTCGCGCCCCCCCCAAGCCCCCCCGCGCGCGTAAGTCGTTACGCGCCATAATAGTTACGCGCCATTGTAGTTGTGTCCCTATGTCCCACCTGTGAATATAGATATATATATATATATGGTTTTAACTACGTAAAACTTGCGAATATACAACATTCTTTGCTGTCCCATTGTCTTTGCATATAAATAGATTGTCAGGTTATCCCCCTGTTTCCCCCGGTGTCCCCGTTGTAGTTGTGTCCCTGTGTCCCGGTCGTCATTTATATTCCCTGTGTCCCGGGTCCCGGTCATCATTTGTATCCCGGTGTCCCGGTCTGTATATACATTCGTTTTTTAGTTTTGTTTTTCTCCTTTATTTTTTTCCTTTTTTTTTCTTTTTTAGCTTATTTAGATTTTTAGATTTTTTAGTTTTTTTTATTAGTTTTTAGTTTTTATTTCTTTTTAGTTTTTTTGTCCCGGTCGTCATTTATATCCCCCTGTTTCCCCCGGTGTCCCCGTTGTAGTTGTGTCCCTGTGTCCCGGTCGTTATTTATATTCCCTGTGTCCCGGTCGTCATTTGTATCCCGGTGTACCGGTCTGTATATACATTCGTTTTTTAGTTTTGTTTTTCTCCTTTATTTTTTTCCTTTTTTTTTCTTTTTTAGTTTATTTAGATTTTTAGATTTTTTAGTTTTTTTATTAGTTTTTAGTTTTTTTTCTTTTTAGTTTTTTTGTAGTTTTTACCTTCTTTTTAGTTTTGTTAATTTTTTTTTTTTTACTTGTGTCCTGGTCGTCATTTATACTCCCTGTGTCCCGGTGCTTTGTTGATTGCTAATCGAACATTCCTTTTGTCCTGGTCGCTTTCTCTTTGAGTGTCGTCATTTATTTTTTTCTTTTTTAGTTCTTTTAGTTTTTACCTTTTTTAGTTTTTTTTTAGTTTTTAGTTTTTTTAGTTTTTTACCTTTTTTTAGTTTTTTTAGTTTTTTAGCTTTTTTATTTTTTTTATTAGTTTTTAGTTTTTTTGTAGTTTTTGCCTTTTTTTTTAGTTTTTTGTCCTGGTCGCTTTCTCTTTGAGTGTCGTCATTTATTAGTTTTTTCCTTTTTTTTTTTAGTTTTTTATTGGTTTTTACCTTTATTTTAGCTTATTTTTCAGTTTTTTCCTTTTTTTTAGTTTTTTTTTATTTTTTATTTTTTTTAGTTTTTTACATTTTTTTAGTTTTTTTAGTTTTTTTAGTTTTTTAGCTTTTTTACTTTTTTTATTAGTTTTTAGTTTTTTTTTGTAGTTTTTGCCTTTTTTTAGTTTTTTCAGTTTTTTTTTTAGTTTTTTATTGGTTTTTACCTTTATAGTTTTTTTAGTTTTTTAGCTTTTTTATTTTTTTTATTAGTTTTTAGTTTTTTTTGTAGTTTTTGCCTTTTTTTAGTTTTTTCAGTTTTGACGTCACCTAATCCAGTTTTTTCAGGTGACGTCACCTGACACATCCATCCACACATCCACAGACAGACAACTTATTTTTATATATATAGATATATATATATATATATATATATGCATATATATAAATATAAATATATATATATATATATATATATATATATATATATATATATATATATATATATATATATATATATATATATATTATAAATATTTATAAATATATATACAACGTTCAAAACCTAAGAAAAGGTCTAAACATATTAAAATAATTCCAATAGATTGTTTAATACACCTGTTAAACTCCAATTTGAACGAATGGAAAGAGGGGTTTTAGAGGGTAGCTCCTAAGTGCAGAATCGAATCGGCAGAACCATTGTTCCCTGTCTCCTGCAAAACAATTAAATAATTCAATCCAATTTTCAAATATAGAAGTTGAGGAATCGCTTTAAAACTTCCGTCTCTTTGCAATGAAATGAACTAAAAATTCTTTCCACTCGAACAGATTAGAAAAGAACTTAAAAGAGAGTACAATTATATGATGCATAATTTGCAAGGCTTCTGAACATCAGTATAATGATTGACGTCAAAATATTGCTCAATTTCAAACCATTTTCACATTCTTTTGTTAAAATGGATTTCTTATTTTCAAAAATATTACAAGAAAAGAACTCGATAATAGTTTTTGAAACATCAAGAACTTATTCTTTAAATGTTTGGTAGGGCTTGGATTTAACAATTTTCTACATGATTCCCGAGTGCGTGGGAGGGTGTCGTTTGTTTGAGTATAAGTGAGCAATTAAGGCTCTCTGAAACCTTCTGTATTTGTGACTCCTTTTTTTCTGAGAACGAAAACATTCCCATATAATGTTTCCATGTGAGGTAAAGGCATAGTTAAGGTTTTAATCAATTAAATAATGTTCAATAAGACAGATTGAGCACTCTTCCCCCCTCTTCCTGTAACATATTTTCAGATTAAAATAGCAGTTGACTAAAGATGAACAGTAATAGTATCCAGGAGCTTTGTAATTGGGGAGCAATTATTTTTGTTTGGTGGGGTTTTATAAAAATTGTAATAAAAATACGAACTGTAATAAAGTAATAAAAATAATAAATTTTGTACCCCAGTAATAAAAATTGGTACAAAATTTATTTTTATGTTTTTTTGTACGAGTCAGAAAAAATATGTTTTTAGGGGGGATAAACCAGGTAAACCTATCCCTTCTGGATTTGGCCATGGGTATTATCAAAATAATTTATTATAAATGAGAGCACAAAAGCCATTCTGTTATGTACTCGAAACTAAGCTTACGAAGATATCTTACTATTTTAAAAGGAACAATTTTTCTGGCTAATTTTCAAAACACGTGAATTAAATAGAATTTTGTGTTTATGTTGTCAGTCTGGTTAGAATTATTTCTAACGATATAATATTATTCATGTTTTTTATATTATTTACAACATCGAATGCAAATAAACCAAAGTTAAATCATTTTTACTTTTACAATGGAAGATGAAAACGCAACTGAGCAGCATAAGCATAAATTACATAAGAAAATTGAAAAAATACAGGAAAAGAACAAAAGCGAGGCAAAGTACAGTCGACGCAAAAAAAAGAAAAAAAACACACAATATTTTACTCCGAGACTCAGTCCAAAACAAAACTAAAGAAGTTTTGGCAAAAATCAACAGAACTTTTAACAGTCAGGGAACCGCACTAGAAATTGTGACAAGTCCTTATTCCAACACCAATAGTTTAGGGAATAGTGGTTTTATGTGAAATCGATAGTACTGAATACGAATCAACTGGGAATTGATCCCTCCAGAGGTTGCTTAAGGGTCAAACTTGGTAGTTAAGACAATATTCAAATATTTAAGTGTAAATGGAAAAAAGAAATTAACTACAGATAGAGCACTTCTACGAGTCCTCAGGGAAGAGTTATTCTCAAGGAAAAAAGAAAAATGTGGTAATATATATATATATATATATATATATATATATATATATATATATATATATATATATATATATATATATATATATATATATATATATATATATATATATATATATATATATATATATAGTCAAAGAAACTATGCATGAATGTTGTATGGTTTTAAGTTTAAAAAGCCTATGTGTGGCTTACTCTGCCATTTAAAAGCAAAAGTGCATGTCTGATATATTTTGTTGTTTCTAGAGTAATTCACTATAGAAAGAATTAACTCTGAACCGAATGACATATGGGGGAGAGTCTTAGCTCAATCAATAAGAAAAACACCATTCACCTGAAGCAAAAATATGAATATATTTCAATGTCCTTTCAAAGAAAATAACCCATACGATAAGTCCCATAGACAGTTAGAGGTGATAAATGAGTTTCAAACGGTGGGAATTGTATTTTCGTTTAATTAGAATCAAAACTGGAGTAGAAATTAGACTAGGATGAAAATCCCAAACTTTGCGCTAAACAATACATATTTTTGGCGAAACTATCAAATTAATACAATTTTAAAGTTGTTCGTTACAAATTAGTCACTTCCATATATTTATGTACAGTTCACCAATTATTTTTTTTCTCCCTTTTTTCTTCGAAGTGATGGCTGTCTTTATTCATGTTTTACAGTTTTTGTTTTATTAGTTTTTACTGTGAGGGCTCACTACATGAATGTATACTATATCACATAAACACTGTCAATTTTATTACCGTTTCAGTTTATTCATTACTTTTTAGTGACGAAAAAGGATTAGAACTAAATTACTAGAAGTCAGAAGGAAAAAAAATACGATAACCCTGATACACTTCTTTTTCTGCTTTACTTTTCAGATTCTTTCGTTTTTTTCTTTGTCTGTTTTTTTAATGATTTCAAACAGTGTTAAATTTAAGCCATTATTTTTTATTATTGTTAAGTTTTTTTCTAATCTTTTTTTCTATATCCAGATATTTTTTTTTATTGGTAATTTTTCTATTTTCTTTTTCTATTGGTAATTATTTCACCACTGGAAATGACCGTAGGACATTAAGGTTTAACTATTTTAATAATTGTTTATATTCAATTTCAAACAGTTCGTGGTAACGAACTGTAGTAAGGAGCAACCCGGCTCAATAGTAACCAAAGCTCTAAAAAATGGAATTTTGATACCAATAGCTACATCAAAAGAATCGCATTTTAATGCTGATTTCATCGTCAAGTTTAATCTTACCCATCAAAAAATACGAGCCTGAGAAAGTTTGCCTTATTTTAGAAAACAGGTGGAAACACCCCTTAAAAGTTATAGAACCTTAACGAAAATCACACCATCGGATTCAGTGTATCAGAGAACCCTATTGCAGAAGTTTCAAGCTCCTATCTACAAAAATATGTAATTTTGTATTTTCTGCTAAAAGGCAGACACGGATGCGTGTTTATTTGTTTGTTTTTTTGTTTGTTTTTTCCCAGGGGCGATCTTATCGACCCAGTGGCCCTAGAATGTTGCGAGAGGGCTCATTCTAACGGAAATGAAAAGTTAAAGTGCCTCTTTTAAGCGACCAAAAAAACTAGAGGGCACCTAAGCCCCCTCCCACGCTAATTATTTTTCCAAAGTCCCCGGTTCAAAATTCTGAGATTGTAATCTTATTCAGCGTAGTCGAAAAACCTTATAACTATATATTTGGGGACTACTTACTCCCCCACAGTCCCCGTGGGAGGGACTACGAGTTACAAACTTTGAATTGTGCTTACATATAGTAATGGTTATTGGGAAGAGTACAGACGTTTTCAGGGGGATTTTTTGGTTGGGGAGGGGTTGACAAGAGGGGCAAATGTTGGGGAACTTTCCATCGAGGAATTTGTCATGGGGAAGAAAATTTCCATAAAGGGAGCGCAGGATTTTCTACCACTATTTAAAAAATAAACAGTTAAAAAATAAATAGGAAAAAAGTTTTTTCAACTGGAAATAAGGAGCAGCATTAAAACTTAAAACGAACAGAAATTATTATGCATATGAGGGGCCCACCTCCTCCTTATGCCTCGCTCTTTACACTAAAGTATTTTATTAATTTCAACTATTTATTCTACGGCTTTTGTGATTCAGGCGTCATTCTTAAGGAATTGGGACAAAATTTAAGCTTTAGTGTAAAGAGCGAGGTACTTAAGAGGGGGTAAACCCTCTCATATACGTAATAAAAACATGATAATACAAAAGTTCGTTACCTAAGCTAATTTGTAAGTTACGTGTATCTTTTACTAATAAAAACATTCGTACAAAATTAAAAGTTCTAGTTGCCTTTTTAAGTAACCAAAAAATCGGAGGGCAACTAGGCCTCCTCCCCCGCTCCTTTTTTTCTCAAAATCGTTCGATCAAAGCTATTAGAAAGCCATTTAGCCAAAAAAAAAAAAAAAAAAAAAAAAATGCAAATTTCGTTTTAATTATTCATTTGCGGAGAGCCAAAATCAAAACCTGCATTGATTCAAAAACGTTCAGAAATTAAATAAAAAAAAACATGTTTTTTTTCAAACTGAAAGTAAGGAGCGACATTAAAACTTAAAACAAACAGAAATTACTTCGCATATGAAAGGGGCTGCTTCCTCATCAACGCCCCGCTCTTTACGCTAAAGTTTTTTACTGTTTTAAAAGTAGAGTTGAGAGAAAGAGTCAAACTTTAGCGTAAAGAGGGCTCAGTTCCAAAATGTGGCTCAGTCCCACTTTCCGGGGTTATAAGGACAGAAAGGTTGAGATGGCCAGGACTCATTCTGCGGATAAAGGATAGCATATTGCCAAAGATCACCCTTGTCGGCCAACAATCTAGGGCCAAACGAAAAGAAGATCGTCCTCGAAGATTGTAGAATATCATAGGAAAAAATCTATAGAAAATCGTAACTTCCTCCAAGGGTTTAAAGAGGAAGGTTTTGGATAGCTCGGGATGAAAGTTGAGTGTGCGTAGCTGTGTTGGCCTCAGGTGGCTTTATGCTGCAGTGAGTTGTTGGTTGTAGTATTAGTAGTATTTTGTCAGTACTAAGAATCTTTTTGGTTCTCTTGCGAAAAATTGTTTGCGCAATATTTTTCACAAACTCAGCCAGCAAAACTTTTCTTATGTCGTTGCTTTACATCATTCAAGAATCAAGAAAATTCCGGAGCTAATAATCTGTCCCTTGCGTAGCCTACTGGTTTGGTAGATTTTTATGTTGTTTTTATTGCTGTAACATAATGAATATTAACTATAAGAATGTTAGCAGATTTCAAATTCAAGTCTAGGCCCCTATCATCTTCCAAAGACCGATAGTGCCACGATATTACAGTGGATATTTTATAGTATGTTGGATAAAAAAAAATAATTTCTTACACCCCACTACCTTTTTAATTACAAAAATTGAGAGAGAAAGAACGGGGCTAATATAAATAAATCAGAGGAACAAACCAAAATATAAAAAAAAACACATCAACAAAGCTTTAAATAATGTAAAAATCTGGATTTTTCAACTATTTAAAGTTTTTGTTATTGTGTCTTCTTATCTTTTGTTTTCTTCCACTACTTTATTAAATTACACCCGTTTTAACTCTCTCAATTCTTTGCTTAGGTAAGAACTGCAGAAAAGTCCATGCTCTATACATATGCTCTATAAAGTGCAGAAAAGTCCATCTCTTATAAGCAATAGCTGACATAAGAAACCAGCGTTTACTAACATTGACTAAAGAGTAAAACAAATTTTAATTGTATTTTAACTAGAAAAAGTGAATTATCTGAATTTAAAGTTTAGTAACCATATTTTATTGATTTTTTATTCCTGCTCCAGATATTTTATAATTACAATTAGATTGAAACTAAGTAGGTTTTGCAAACGAGAATGTAAATCTTTAATTTCAGAAAAAGCTATTATTCTGCATGGAGACCAAAGTATGGCTTTTGCTTGTTTATTAGGCTCGTAAAACTCGGGTCGGTCATCTAGGGATATCACCAGCACGATCTTTTAAGTCTTTGTTTCTAACTATAGTGTTGAGCAAATCAACGTGCTTTACTCCCACTGCGGAAGGACACGGTAGTTTTTTTTTTATTCCTCATTCTATTGACTCTAGTTAAAATTTATTAGAGTTTTTCAATTTATTTTCAGTTTTGTAATTCCTTTTATCAGCAAATAATGGGCTACCAATGGGAACGCCTTTATCCGGGCTGCTGGCAAATATTTACGTCGAGAACCTTGAAAATTGTGCATCAAATTCTTATTTTCTAAAATATGTCTATTGGGGTCGCTACATGGGACTTAATTTCACTTTGGAGATATGGGGTGGTTGAACTTCGGTGTTTCTTAGATTATCTTAACACTTATAATATAAATTTGCAGTTTACCCTAGAAATGGCAATCGAAAATAAACTACCTTTTTCAGATGTCTTAAATACTTGTAATTGTACTGATAAACTGAACCAACATAAATCAATAGATATCTTCATTTTAATTCAAACCCCCCCAAGCTTAAAAAACAGTTGTAACTTCTCTCATTGATCGTGCTGAACATTTGCTCCGATTCGTACATAAATGCAGAAATAAGTTTCATCAAAGATATTCTCTTTGGTAACGGATACCCCATTCCTTTTGTCAATAATACAATTTACTCTAGACTAAAAAGACATTTCCGTAAAATCAAAGATATATTTCACAATGTGAGGCTTCTGATAAGCCCACAAATATAATCTATCTTCCGTACATCCCGAAAATCACAACAAAATTAAAAAAAAATTAAAATGTTCAATAATATTTCCTTAAATAGGGACTTCGGGGAATCTTCACTAAATGATCTATACACAAATTTAATTAAAAACGATAGTACAAAATATTAAAAAAAAGACCAGCAGATATTAACACAGAACCAGTCACAAATAGACCTTAGAGGCCAGCTGCCAAAAAAAAAACCAACAAAATTAGCACTAAAATCTTGTTTTTAATTATTCTTCTTTCATTTCAATAAATTGCCTCGTTTCATCTCACTTTATTTATCGGTCTTGGTTGAACTTCGCTGAAGTAAGGATGCTGGGACTGCTTAAAACAATTCATTTTAGTTTATTGGTCGTATGCTGTTGTAAGTTTTCTATATATTTATGCTGTGCTGAGAACGGCCCTTGAACATAGGGCCAAAACATTCATTCAAATTAGATTCGACTGTCTTAGGAAAAGAATTCCCTATTGTTCTTCTTGTTTTTGATGTTTGGGATGAAAATGGAACGTGGTCTTTGTCCCTATTTAAGTTTATATATACATTCTAAGCACAGTCAACTTAGTTTTTGCTACAGTTCTAATAAAGTTATAAACAGGCCCGAGCCCTCAAAGTTCATGTATGCATATAAGCCTGGCGGAATATTGCCTTCTAACTACAAAACCATAAGCATTAATTATTTGCCTCATTATTTAGATGTTTCTTTAACGATTTGAATGCGCTCATGTAGTGCGTCCCATTTTGCAAAAAATGTTATGTAAATAGATGCAGTAACAACCATGGTTCAAAAAAGAAATGAGGAAGAAAATCAGAATCTAGATAATTTTCTGGTTGTATTTCTTCTCTAGAGCCTTGGTCATACTCAAATTTTCCTATATTTCGATCATCCCAATGGAGTCATCAGCCGAACTCCAAGGGGGAAAGGGAATTTAAAGAAGCAATAGGCTGGCTTTTCTAGGTAAATACGGACTGTCGAGTGAACTCAGTATTTTATGCCGCAAAGCGGTGCAAGATTTTGTCATCTATCACAAAACAATGTATTATTTTTATCCTTCAAAATCTCAGCTTCCTAACAGAAGCCAGAGAAGTGTGATTTATGAACAGGACCTCGCAATTTCATGGTCTCGTATTTTGGCCAAGAATTTGAAGTGTTCGCGATAATATGAAAAAAGTAGCAATAGCTTAAATATTTTTCGAATCGCGTATACTTATATATGTACGAAAAAAGTCTTAACTCTCTGTATAACCTCTCTGTAAGTTCTGAAAACTCTCTTAACCTCTCTGTAAAGGAAAAAGGCTTCTTTATTAAGGCTTTAGCATTTCAAATCAATAGTGCCTGCGTCACTGAAATGAAAGTATTTTTTCATCTTCTATTCTTCTATTTATGCTGTAAAAAGAAAAAAAAACGGATCTATTGACATTTAATCGACCAATGTTTTCAGCATTCTGCGGTCTGAAAAGTAGGTTGCCAGGGTGATCATATCGAACCAATGGTCCTAGAACATGGGGAGAGGGTTCCTTCGAATAGAAATTACAGGTTCTAGAGTTCTTTTTAAATGACCAAAAAGATTGGAGGGCAACTAGCCCTCCTATTCATCTTATAAATTCTTCCCATAATTCATCTTATAAAAAATGCGAGATAAACATTTTGTTCAGCATAATTGGAAGGTCAAATTACCTTGCCTCTTGGGATGACAAGACCCTTCCCCACAACCAATAGGAAAAGGGCTGTAAGTTATGAACTATGCCTATTGTTTAAATATAGTATTCGTTGTAGGGAAATAAAAGACATTATTGGGGAGTGTAATTTTCTAAGGTGAAGGAGGGGGGTGATTTTCAGTAAAGAGGGAAGTTCACAAGAATGAAATTCCAAGGGAAGTTTTACACAAAGGAATTTGCCAGAATACTGTCACTTTGTCTCTTTTACTGTCACTCTCTGTTGACTCAGTTCTAGATGTGGAGATGTTCCTAAGAAATTGTCCGGGGAAAATTTTCAAAGCGGATCGAATTGTCTGGAGGATTTTTCCATGAGGGGAGGGGATTCTCCTCCAGAGAAATTCTACATAAGTGAATTTTCGGCGCGATAAATTCTCCCTAAGGGAATTTTCTGCATAAGAAGTTTTTCACGGGAGAATTTTCCATGGGAGAAATTTTCCCCTGGGGATGTAGGGATTTCAAAGAAATTGTCCATGGCACTATTAGGTGAAAATCAAGTCTTGTTTCAAATTCAAGTTGGCTAAGGAGAATTTTCTAGGTGGCATTGTCCTCAAGAAATTTTCTGGGGGAATTTTCAGCGAGGATGGAATTGGCCGGGGAGGGGTACTTTACGTGGGAGGTGCCTGCCATGGAGGAATTTGTGCAAGAAAGAGGTGATTATTCCGTGGAGGGGGTGGCGGATTTTCGAGCATTATTCAAAAAAATCAGAAATTAATTAAAAAACAAGTAATTCCAACTGAAAATAAGGAGCAACATTAAAACTTGATACGAAAAAGAATCCCCCCTCAATACTTCGCTCTTTACGCTAAAGTTTGACTTTTTGTCCCAATTCTCTAAGAAACGCTCCACAAAAACAAGCGATGTTTAATAAGAACAAGAAACTTTTTTTTTAATACTGAAGAACGGCGTGTAGAGGAGGGGAGACCCCTCTTCATATGTGGAATAATTTCGATTCGTTTTAAGTTTCAATACTGCTCCCAATTTTCAAATGAAAAAACCTCTTTTTTTATTACAAAGAAGAAAAGACTGCTCTACTTTGTTGACTCTGAATCCTTTTATTCTCGAATGGCTTCCTGTGTTAAGATTAGTTTTTCTTCAAAATGAATTGGCATTGTATCTCGTTCTCTTTCTAGAGATCCAATTTCCGCTGGTAATGACTTATTCCCATGACATGTGAATGAACTCCGGTCTTTTGCTGATTGAGAATTGAGGTACTTGGCCTTCCAATGCTAATATAAAAAGACACACAAGTCTTGGATTTAATTAAAAATCTTTTGAGGCATTTGATACTTGAAGAGTCATATTTAGGTTTAGTTTTCATATTTTTGTGCTACAACCTACACAAGATATCAGCTTACATTGTATTAAAAAAAAAAGAAATATCCCTTCTGACATCGCATTAAATTTTGACATTTACTGCCGCGACGAGTCTATGAAATCAATACCTCTCCTCATTGAGAGTTAAGATATTTTTCCCTTCACTGTTGAAATTGAGAAACACGCTTTTAGCTTTTTTTAAAAAAAAAAGGCGAATGTGCCATTGGTTTTTAGAAAGGAATCGTGTCGATTACACTTTTTAGTGCTACAATTGCGAGGGATGTAAGCTTATATTGCATAACAATTTTAATAACTAAAAGAATATTGCAGAAGCATGAACTCTTCGAATTTATACTTGAAAATGAGTGAGCGAGCTATTTTATGATCATGAATTACGGCGCTTGGTGTCACGATACCAGGATAGAGAAATGAATGTCTGTAGATTTAATTTAGAAACATTTGTGGCTTTAAATGGTTCTTGGTAACAAACTGAAATTAAGGAGTGACTCGTCCAAATAGTGGCCAAAATTCGAAACTAAGAATTGCCATAGCATTATTTCAGTGACTTTCAGTAAAGAGTGACTGTTTCTAAAAATAACTGAAATTCTAAAAAAAGGGGGGGGGTGATAACAATATATGCAAAAACCTGATGCTCCATGGTGATTCCGATTATATATAGCTCGTTACGTTTTTGTAAAGATACCTATCAGAAGCTACGAGCCCAAGAAAATTTACTTGATTTTTGGAAAAGAGGGAAACCACATTCAGGAGACCCAGTGATCTTGACAAAAAATTAAACCATCGTCTCAGTATATCCATCGCAAAGGTTCCAATCCTCTAAATACAAACAGAAGAAATTTTGTGTTTTTTACCAATTGAAGAGTTCCCCAAGGATAGTAGCCTAGTAAACAACACAGCATTCACACGAGATTCCAATTAATAGATAATTTGGTAATTGTCTGTTAGCCAGTAAAAACTCAAGAATTTGGATTTATAATAACGATAAGCGATAACGATATAATAACGATAACGGAACGCATAATAACGATAGTTCTTCTGGGCTTGGTCAGTTTTGGTGGATGTTCCCGGGCTTATAAAATTCTTCTTAGCTAATTTGCCTACTAGGGGTTGCCTCCTCATAATAACATAATATTTTTAGGCATGAATATATAATGAATTGGAGGTAATAAGCTTTAGATTGTCTTTGTAAGGATGTCGACTCTTTTTGATAGAAGAGCGTTGCCAAGTGCTGAAAACCATGTTGTGACCAAGAAGTGCCCATGATTGCAAAAAGCCTCTGTTCACACTGAATGTCCCAGGGACTTCTTGTTGTCCGGTTCAAAGCTGGCTTAAGTGCTTCAGTATAGACTTGAGAAGCTGTGTTGGTCCCCGTCCTGCACTAGTATCTGGAGCCATTGCTTTTTTCTGAGTCCAAAATAATTTTAATGATTCACAGAGCATAAAAATTGGAACTTGGAATGTTACGACGTCAACAAAATAAATATTGTATCGACATTTTGACTGAGGAATTGAGGTGATTTGAACTGGACCTATTAGTAGTTTCAGAAACTTATATTTCGGGGGTAAGACGCATAAAATTAAGTGATATATAATTTATTTACTCATGCAGGAAGAATGGGGTCTATACACAAGGAGTAGAGCTCATGATGGACTAGGAGGCTGCTGAGTCTTGTTTCAGCTAGGAATGTATTAATAATATAATATTAATCGCTCATTTTATGACTATAAGGTTCAGGGTATGAGTTAAAGTAGTATACGCCCCTTTAGAACTGACTGACGGAGATACAAGTGACTCAGGTGAATTTTACTTACAGTTGCAGAGCAAACAGACAGGGTCCCAGGTAAAAACAGTGTGTTTCTATTAGGATATTTTAGCGCCAAGGTCGGTAGAAATAAGGATAGATGGTATCCTAGCCGAGTTAAATTTGGTGTAGGAAAAAAAAGAAGACCCATAAGTTAACAGGGTATTCATGTGATGGTAAGACAGCAAACCTTATTAATTATCTTGTTGTAAATTGGAGACTGTTATGATCAGTACAAGATACTTAGGCTTATACGAGTCCTGTTATTGATGTTAAAAGTAAATATCACCAACTAGTAGTGTCTAGAATTAATTAGGCTAAAGCTGACATTTCGGAAAGTTAACTGCCTCCCGGAAAGTTATGATTCTGGTAGACTCCAAGAAGAAAATTTGAGGGAAAATTTCCAGGAGCAGTTGAAAACTAGACTGGATAGTTTAAGATTTGACAATGTAGAAGATGGATGGAATAATCTTATGAAATCATTTGTGAAGTTGCTGATAGTGTTTGAAATACAATACTACAATACATTATGAACTAAAGTAGTTGTGTGCGTAGCTAATTGTAGAAAAAATCAAGACAGACAGTCCGATTGAGTGAAAGGCACATTTTGCCTAAGCCCTTATTAGGATTGTATAAAAATAATGTCAGTTTGTTTGTTAATAGATAAGTCTATCTATCATCCGTCCATGCGTCATTCCTAGGGCAGAATTAAGATAAATAGTCATAAAACTAAGGGATGAAAGAACTGAACTGATTTTGGGTTGACGCGTGACGGACAGTGGCCACTGGACCTGTGTGAAAATTCTGGGTCTGAATTTGCTTGGACTCACAGTTGAACAAGGGAAACCCAAGCCTAATAGGATTGGTTGCTTGTAGTCTAAAGCTGGAATACCATGTCACAGGATTGACACATGACCAACAAGTCCCCTGGATCTGAAGGGGAGTAGTCAGTCCGGACTTGTCCCAGTTAAGCATAGGAACAGGACCACAATTAGTGATAAGGAAAGAGTTAGAATATATGGCTGAGCATTTTGAGAATGTGCTAAACCAAGATACAGTTGCAGGAAAAGATATAGAGGAAAATGAAAAAGTTTGTGGTTCCTTTGATGTTAAGGAAGATTGTTTTTGTGAGGAAGAATTAGTGACAGCACTAAGAGGATTAAAAAATAATGAGGTGCCAAGTGCTGATAGTGTGGTAAAGGAGTTTCTTAAATATAGTGGGTCTGAGGTTAGAAATAAGCTATTGAATATTATGAATGTAACTTTTTTTAAAAGGAGAAGCACCTTGCGATTTTAAGAACACCCCAATTAAACCACCCTATAAGAAAGGTGATAAAAAAAAAATGAGAGTTGTAACTATAGAGGCAGTAGCCTGGTCTCTGTAGATAGCAAATTTTGTAGTAATATGATACTTTTTAGACTGAGAGATGATGTAGACAAAGTTATAAGAAAAGAACAGTGTGGTTGTAGAAAGGATAGATGACGTGTCAACAAAACTTTCACTTTTAGGTTAATAATTGAGAAGTGTTTGAGTTATCAAACACCTTTGGTCCTCAGTTTTATAAATTATGAGCAAGGGTTTGATTCTATTGGCAGAAGAGCTTTAGCGAAGGTCTTATCCTTGTATGGTATACCAGACAAATACACGTGTACTAGAGTAACACTGCTACAGTTAAGGTAGGAAATGAGGTTAACAGCTAGTCTTGTATTAAATCAGGAGTTAAGTAGGGTTGTGTTCTATCCCCCTTTATATGGATCCTTTTGATTGACTTTGTCTTAAGGAGCATGGAAAAGACAATGGGAGAACACAGAATCAAATGGGAAGGAAAAACTTTCCTGGAATTAAATTATGCTGATGATTTAAGCATCCTAGGTGAAAGTGTGAGCAAAGTGAATAAGCTTCTAGAGGTTCTGCAATTTCAGTTGGCTAGAACAGGTTTGAAAATTAATTTTAAGAAGACTAAGTCGCTGAGGTTAGGAATAAGTGAAGATGAAAAGGTGATATTGGGTAATGAAAAGATTGATAAGGTGGACAACTTCATTTGCCTTTGTAGTATTCCTAGTAAAGATGGCGGGAGCAGTAAAGATGTTAAAAGTAGCCAAGGCTCAGGCTATTTTTTAAAGCTAAAAAGTTTGGAAGAATAGAAAGATAAATCTGCAAACCAAAATTAGAATATTGGAAGCTACAGTGATGACAGTGGCCAAACATGGTTCTGAAGCATGGGTGCTCCAAAAAGTGGATTAAAATTTACTAGATGTTTTCCAGAGAAATTGCCTACGGATTGTTCTGGATACCTGGCTGTATTTCGAGCAGTATACTTTACAGAAGTTGTGGTTCCATCCCGCTTTCTAGTGTTATAATGTGAGAAAGGTTGTGATGGCTTGGGCACGTTCTGAGAATGAAGGATGACAGATGCCCAAAAATTTTCCTTTTTCCGTCTATGGCTAAAGGAAAAGCAGGTCATCCGAGGTTGGGGTGAGAGGATGCTGTAAAGAAAGATTTAAGGGAAATGTGAAATTCCTGGGAAGATTTAAAGAGGGGGGCTTTGAATAGATTGACATGGAGAAGGAGCGTGTGTAGCTCTGTTGGCCTTAGGGGCAGTGTTGCGATGGGTGGTACAATTGTACCAGATTCAGTACTTTTTTCTCTGACCTGTACATCTGTACAACTTTTTTTTAAAGTCAGAAAATCAGTACATTTACGTCGAACTGGTACAAATTCAGTACATTTTCTCCAAAACTAAAAAAAAGAACGATTTTTACTTGTAAACGGAACCTTTACCATTCATGGCTATGGCAAATACTCTCGCGACTTGTCTGTCTGCTTTTATTTAGAGGTTAACTCTATGGTAAATTTGGAGTCGTTACGGAAAACGGAAAGTTGCCGCGGATTTTCAAAAACTAAAAATGCTATCATCTTAACTCCAGTTGTGAGGTAAGCCTGCTGAAGTCTTCTTCAGATTTGCCATGTCAGCAACGCTGACATGTAGTGGCTTATTCAGATGATTGTTATGTACGGTATTTGTGCAACAAGTCCTTCTTGCAACCCACATTGCTACAGGCTCGATCACTAACTTAGTGATCGAACAAAATGCAAATTCAAACCTACAAGTTCAGACTGTTCAAAATATCTATCAGTTATAGTATGAATGACAATAGGTTTTATGTGAGCCATACCTGTATGCGATTGGCCCCCATGTTTCTTAAGCTGATCACTTGTGGAAAAGCAGATAGAAGAGGCTTAGAGTAGGAGTGACTAGGAGTGTAGTGGAGAGCATATCGGCTAGACATATGCCATGGTGAAATCTACCTTCATGAACATTTCTTGTGCAGCATACTTGGGTAGAGGTATACTTATTTGAATGTTTGTTGACTTTGAACTTTGCCATTTTCATGCACTTGCTGTGACTAAAGTTAACTATCAATTAGCCAAAGTAGGCAATTAGGGGCCTCTGAAAATAGTCTACCTGAATAGGTATTTTGGATCTTCATTCTACCATTTAGCCCAAAACTGCACTGTTTATATTTAAGTATGGTAACTGTTTAAATAAGAATACCTCTACTGTACCATTGCTAGTTTTGGAATAAAAAAAGCAGGAACCTTCATTGTATTTTTTTTTAACCTGTAGGCTACTCTACCAAAATCAGGATAATTACTGACATGGGTAGTACCTGACAAAGTCACTTAACCTGTAGGCTACTCTACCAAAATCAGGATAATTACTGACATGGGTAGTACCTGACAAAGTCATACTTATTTGAATGTTTGTTGACTTTGAACTTTGCCATTTTCATGCACTTGCTGTGACTAAAGTTAACTATCAATTAGCCAAAGTAGGCAATTAGGGGCCTCTGAAAATAGTCTACCTGAATAGGTATTTTGGATCTTCATTCTACCATTTAGCCCAAAACTGCACTGTTTATATTTAAGTATGGTAACTGTTTAAATAAGCATACCTCTACTGTACCATTGCTAGTTTTTTGGAATAAAAAAAGCAGGAACCTTTATTGTATTTTTTTTTAACCTGTAGGCTACTCTACCAAAATCAGGATAATTACTGACATGAATAGTACCTGACAAAGTCAGTGACAAGTATCCCACAGCCTGAAATTCTGTGGAGGATAAGCGTTCCTTTATATCTATCTTGGCCATGGGTAATTTTGTAGTAGCTTACCAGATGGTTACTCTTCTTAAAGAGATGACAGGCGCACACATCTTTGTGATCAGAGTTTTCACTGTCTTTGTCACCGTGTTTATTGGAATATCAGTACATATTTCGATCACCCATGCATTATTTACTGTTATCACATAACACAGTTTTTCAGGGAAATCTCTTTAGGAAATCCGTACTTATGTGTTGTGTGATTGTAGAAGGGAATCTCTGGTTTTTTGTCAGAATCTGTTTACCTGATCAAGGGTAAAGCTAACAAAAAAATCCCAAAGTAAAATTACTATCTAGCCTAGTATGCTTGTCATTCTTACCGTGAAAAAAGCTAGTTTTAATCCTCTTTTTTGATTTACCATACGTAGTAGAGAGTAGCTAGTAGATACATGGAATTATATGCTATATATCGTTTTTAAGGACAAAATGAAGCAATCAAAACTTCAACAGTTTTTCAAAAAGCCAGGACCTCTAGATGAGACAGATAAGAGACAAGAAAATCCGAACAAACCCACTGAAGAATTGCACGAGGTGACAGAAGTACAGACTGGAATAAACCCTGATAGCCGAGCAAACTTGGGCAGTGATAAGAACAGCAAAAACTGTGACCAGGATATGATATCACTAGGTGAAGAAAGCGGCAGCAGTACTGAATCTAGTGAATCTGAAGAATCTGACTCTGATGACGAATGTGTTGATGAGAGAATGAATGTCAAGGCAAAGCCAAAAAAGAAAAAGACACATTACAAGCACAAATTTAACAGTGACTGGCTTTCTGACAAAGACCTGCAGAAATGGATTCGGAAGGATGAGAAGGACAGTACGAGATTTATGTGCCTGGTTTGCAACAAAAGTTACATTGGAGGAAAAACCCATGCTCTTCGACATTCCAAAAATAAATTCCATGTAAAGAACTTTGAGGCAAAGCAGCATACAACTGATCTAGCAAACTTATGCTCCAGTAACGTTGAATTTGAGAAAAGTGTGATGTTGCAGAAGAGTGTTGAGAATGCAGAGCTGAAGCACAACCTACCATTTAGGGTTATGGAACATCTGCCAGAAATCCTAAAAAATGTGTTCCCTGATTCCGTGATCGCAGGTAAGATTACGTGCGGCCGTGACAAAACACGAAATATCATTGTGAAAAAGTTGGCACCTGATGCAGACCAGGCTCTCTCAGAGAAATAGCAGAAATGCAAGTTTTCAATCTTGTTGGATGAATCGACAGACAAATCTGTTGTTAAATCTATGGCTGTTGTTGCTCGCTTCTGGTGTCCTCAGTTAAAACGTGTTTGCTTATTAGGACTTGTCGAGGTGCCATCAGCAACAGCTCAGATAATGAAGGGAGAAGTAGATAAGCTACTCAGCGTCAGAAATATCCCAAAAGAGAACTGCATAGGTTTTGGATGGGATAATGCCTCTGTGAACATGGGGGAGGTAACGGGGCTGAAGGCTCTTGTGAAAACTGACAATCCGTATGTTATTGTTGTAGGCTGTGTGTGCCATAGCTTTGCACTATGCGCGTCTAACGCCTCCAAAGAGATCCCACTAGAATTTGATGAGTTTGTCCGTGATGTATATAACTATATACAGCATTCACCAAAGCGTATTGCAGCATATGCAGAGTTTCAGGGGATAACAGATACGAAAAACCATAGACTGCTGAAAGTCTGTGACGTCCGTTGGCTGTCTCTCGAGTCCGTAGTTATGCGAATTTTAGAACAGTGGAGAGCTCTGAAAGTGTACTTTTACGAGGAATTCAAGGCCATCAAGTCGGCCTCTGCTGAAAAGGTCCTGAAAATGATGGAAAATGTGTACACGAAACTGTACTTGCAGTTCCTGGGCTTCATTTTGCCGCAAGTCAACAAGCTGAACATATTGTTTCAAGCTGAGGGGGTTAGGCTGCACTGCCTTTGCAACGAGGTCTCTACGGTATTTGGGACTATCCTAAGGAACTTCCTACGTCCGGAAGTAGTTGAAAACAAGCCGTTAGGGACCTATGATCCGTCCAACCGAGAGTATTTCTTGCCTCTCGAACGAATCTATGTGGGAGCAAACGTGGAAGCTGAGGTTATCGAGAAAAATATTCCTGCCCCAACAGTGCATGCGTTCAAACTAGTGTGTCTGAAGTTTTATGTGAAGTTGGCAAAGGAGTTTTATGTCCGCTTTTACTGCAACTCAACCTTTAAGGTTCTGCAGAAAATGAAAGTGATCGACCCGGTTGTGGCTGCCTCTGGCCGAGAGGATTTAGTACCAGTGCTAGTCATGTTTCCTAACCTAGTCAACCGACAATCTCTAGAAGAATTGAGCTCTCAGTGGCGATCAATCCCTGCTGAATCAAAGCATTTGCCACCCCAATACTTGAAAAGTCCAGAGGTGTTCTGGGGGAAACTGAACGAGCTTAAAAATGGTCTTGGCTCTTCAAAGTATGCAGAGCTTTGTACATTCATGTTTTCTGTCATGTCCCTTCCACACTCATCGGCCTGTGTCGAACGTATTTTCAGTGCAGTGTCGGTGGTTAAAACGAAGTCTCGAAACCTCCTTGCAGTTGACACCATTTACTCCTTGATTCGGACAAGGGAGCATATTCGCGACCATGGTACTTGTGTCTCCTGGAACCCTCAGGAAAAAAAGAAAGGGTCTGAAGAACAGGCAATTGTTGAAGTAGAAGATGATCAACAGGAGGAAATTGAGTCTCTGCTAAGAGATATTGAAGACGTGATGATCTCGTGATAATTCCTAAGAAGTTTTAGTATTTAAAAGAAGTGAATATCTTGTTTTTCTGTTCATTCCTACTTTTGTATCCGATGATCTAACATAAAGAAAGATAAATAACGCCGTAAAATGGGCCGTAATTTTAATTTGAGCTCATTCCGAGCTCCACAACTCAACAACCCCTTTCTCGATTAGAGCCAGGCCCATAGACATAACATATGTCCTCCATGGACAAAGCATATTTGGAGTTTTTGTTTTGGTTATCTGCGGTTTCTTCCGCTTCACTCTGCTTAAAATTGCTATCCTTTTGGTTATCACTTAGGTTAGGCTACTGCCGCTTTCCGTAAGCGTTGTTCAAATTGGTTAAATAAGACGAATAAGGGATTTTCGGAAGAGACATCTCTGGGTCCGTGGTTCGTGGATCCAGTGGAATTTCTTCGCGACTCAACCGCTTTTCCTTTGTGGCAGATTTTGCGTGACTTTCCAGCTCTGAGTTACCTTCATTTGGCAGAACTAATTTACCTCAATAGGCACATTTTGGCTCTTTGCTACTGAGCACGCTATAGAGCCAAGCTCTATTCCAGAAAACACGAAGGTGCGGAAAAATAAGGTTAGAAAAGAAAATGGGAGCCATTGGGAAGAGAGAGAAAAATAAGCGAAAAGAACGATATTGTATAGATTCGTACAGTAGCGCGAAAGAAGATCGCGTGTTGCGCGAAAAAAAAATTTTTGCGTCTGGTACATTTTTTCCCGGAAAGTACATTTTTAGACCTATGTCTAGTACAATTCAAAAAATCAATATCGCAACACTGTTTAGGGGGTTCGGTGCTGTGGTGAATTGTTAGTAGTAGTAGGTGTAGTTTTTTCTGAGAGGGATGATTCGTTTGCTTGTTTTTTTAGTGTTTTTTCTTAAGGGTAATCGTATCAAACCAAGGGTTCTAAAATAGCGGGGAAAGGCTTAAGCAAGTAGATATTAAAACAACATTATTTCACAACAAAGTTGGGTTTCTGCAATTCCGTCGGACAGAATAGAATTTTATCCCAAAGAGGATCACAATACTATTGATTGAAAATTCTGACATAGTCAATCAATCTGACAAAAAAATTATATATGCTTTATTTTGACCTATCTAGTTTCTGAGACGGTAATGCTGCATGGTGGTGCGTTGTTCCTAAAGATGCATATACTTCATACAAAATAAACGGTTAATGTGGACAAAGCAGACTGATTTGAGGGTTGATATAATTACGTGAACGTGTAAATGCCAAGCAAAACCAATCCTTCCTGCCTTTCATGGCTGCAATATCACCTTGACATCTACAATCCTGACCGTGCTGCAGGCTGGAAATTATGGCACATCTAGCCTGAGATATCATCATTGGTGATATGTACAACCAAAGAAAATATATAAATTGATGAAATATTATTATTGAGTTCGAACGATTTGTAATCCTTCTCTATGATCTTACCAGTTACGATTCTGACATCAATGCGGCTTGCAAAACCTCTTTGGCCAAGTGAAACGGCTGACCGAATTCCACTAACAAGAGGGGTAACTCTTCAATATACCCAAATGTTGTTTTCAAAGCCAAAATTTGGAGTTAGATCTTCAGACTTTAGAGCAATTTACCAGATGTGTCTTCTGTCTGCAAGGATTTTATCAAGTGAAATGCACAAATGATTGTGTTCAAAAGTACAATGGCTTTAAAAGCAAATCTACCATGCATGACCGGATAGAAATGTAGCATAAAAAATTTTTGTATTTAGAAAAGCTAATAATTTCTGATCTTGTCGTGAAAAGTTGTTGCTCCCGGTTAAACTTCGATCGAAATGATGATTTGTTTCTGAGTGATTTGAAGTGCCTCTTTACTTTTTTATTGAGCTGAATCTCACAATGTGCCCTGAATTCGTTTTTAATAGTCCCGTTTGTATATAAAAAGTAAACTTGAAATGTGAAAAAATAAAAATAAGTTTTATTGGTAATAAAAATACCGATTCGCTCATCGACTGATTTTCTTATACACTCTGAAAACTAGTCGTTACAGAAAGACAGCATTTTTAGCACACCCACAACGTTTTTAAGTGGAACTTGAACTTGGATCATTTTTGTTATAGGTGTCCAACTTTTTATTTTAAAAAAAGGAAAAGGGAAACTGCGTATTAAGAAAGACATGGTTAGAACGTCCATAACCTGAACATCAATGTGGTCTTCTGGTAACATTGCTATTTGTACGAAAAATGAGATCGTCCATTTTGATTTGTGACCTCTAATACGACAGAGAATGATCTGTCAATTAAATTAGACAATCAGGGTGATAATAAGCTCAGTTCTGCTCTTTCAAGCGTTACTTGCGCCATAATATTTTTTTTTTTTAATATGAGCAGTGTTACGTGACATTTTGACAACGTTATTGTGGTGTAATTTTTGCATATTTTTCACAGACTTTCCGCGTAATTGAAGCATCATCTGCGGCTTCAATTTACCGGCTCTCATTAATCAGCCGAATCCTGTTTTAACATGATGTATGTGACGTTTAGACGATTTTCTTAGGATCTCAGGCTAAAAGTGCGGTAATAAGTACGAGTAGTTGCATTTTTGACCAATAAAAAGACTTTTCTGTGTTATTAATACTCCATTGAAACTTCCTCGATAGTTCTGAAGTAATTGTATTTTTTCTATTTTTTATGTGGGGCTGCATAGCCTGATCAAAAGTACATTTCCAACAATAGGATTTCCAAGTGCATTTCTGAAAGTACATTCATGCTTGAATGCATGGCCAGGCCTCACCGATAAGGCCTCCTGGAATAAGGTTATTAATAGTGAGAAATGTTCCCCATCTACCCTATCTTGTCTCCAGCTAGTTAATTTTGTTGATCATTATAAGCGTGTGTTCAGTGTATTTAACAGTTTTCTTCAGTCTTTTTATTATAAGTTGCTTAAACCGCTTTTACCATACCGTCTCCTGCAGGCTCATGTCCAGCCTGTAGCAATATCTGAAATTCGCCGGGCTTTAAGAAAAATTAAGCGTTCAAATAGCCTTGATAGTGACGGCCTTTCTTACCGATTTTTTGCTTATGATTGTCCTGCTCTACTTAACCATCTACAAATATTTTTCCAGTCTTGCTTAGCACAGTCGCTTGTTCCTGATAGTTTCCTTTGTGGCCGTGTAACGTCTATTCAAAAGCGAGGCAAGGACCCCACGTCATGTGTGAATTATGGTCCCATTACAGTATCGTGTTTCTTAAGTAAGTTGCTTGAACATTTGTTACTACCAGAAATTGAGTCGAATTGTGATTTTACGCCTTTTCAATTTGGTTTTCGGAAAAGTTTGGGTTGCTCCCATGCACATCATGTTTTAAGCCGACTCATGAAAGATGCCGTAAAAGCTAAAATGTCTTTATACTGTCTTACTGTTGATATTTCTGGAGCTTTCGACAATATTGTGCACTCTCAGGCTCTATTTTCCCTTGCGTCTTCAGGTGTTAATCCTTCCGTGCTAAGTTTATTGTCTTCTTGGTATTCAAAGTCTAAAATTCAAGTTACCTGAAATGGCCAAATATCTGACCCGGTAAAAATTAATAAGTGAGTTCGGCAAGGTGCCGTATTGTCTCCTAGTATATTTAAATGCGTGCTTGCATCGTGCCTGCGTCCCCTTAGAAGTTCTGTTTTTTACGGTAATACTGGTTTGTCTTCTATTGCATATGCAGATGACGTTCTTCTTGTTGCCCGGACTCGCCGTGGATTGCTTTCTAATTTTACTATATTAACCAATGAACTATCTAAGATTGGACTGTCAGTTAATGCGTCTAAATGCGAGTTTATTTGTTTTAATAGCCCTTATGCGGTCGCTCCATTCGTTACTGGGACTGCAGTTCTACCATGTTCTTCTTTAGTTAGTTGGCTTGGTCTGTGTTTCGGTCCAGCACTTTCCGCTACCTGTTCATCCCTAGTGAATCAAGCCGTGAAAAACCTACGCGTCGCTTACGGAAAAATATCCCCAAACAAAAGCCGTTACAACCGCAACGGTTTGTGCATGATTTATAACGCTTATTGCGCCCCTGTGCTTTTGTTTTTATCAGGCATGGCTCATCTGTTTCGTAAGAAAGATCGACACACTCTACGTACGGCTTATTTCAGATATTGCAAATTCCTCCTCCGGCTTCCTAGATGGCACCGAAACAAAAAAATAATTGCTCGATTTGGTTTAGTAGATGTGCCTTCTCGGATTCGGTCTTCCAGTGATGAGTTATGTAAAAAGACTGTCAACTTCATTCACGTTTATGACCCTCTGCAGCCTTTTTTCCATATAGATACTGGTTGATTAGTCCATATTGTCTTTTGTTAGTTTGAATTTTGTTTTTCTTCGCTGTTTATCGTATTTGTTTTTGTTTATTTATTTATATTTATTTATAATACTCCGTACTTTGTGTTTTTTATACTTTACGGGTAATAAAGTTCATTCATTCATTCATTCATTCATGCTTGCGTTAAAAACTAAGTAATTCTTGTACTTAACCAATCCGCTAAAAACGGTAAAGCATATTGCAGTGAAGACGTGGTAAAATAAACTCTTAAGGAGGCTCGTTCAATTGGAAATCGAAACTTCTTTTGCCCTTTTAAGAGTCGAAAGTGATAAGAGGGTAGCCAGCCCCCCACCCCCTGTTCGCGCGCTTTTTCCCCCAATTGCATCAATTAATGGCCATATTGTTCAGAATGATCCAGAATTAAAATAAATATAACTTAAACGTCGAAAAATTTCCCTTAGCCCCGGGGGCAAGACTAGTAACTTATATTAGTTGCCCATTGTTAACATATAAGGTTTTTGTGAAAAGGGTGGTCCTATTAACTTTGGAGACGACTCATTCGATTGGAATTTAAAACTTCTAATTCTGTTTTTAAGAGTCAAAATTGATCAAAGGGAAACCCCCCCCCCTGCTTTCTCCAAAAGCATCCGGTAAAATTTTGAGATAACTATTTTGTTCAAAATAGTCCAAAGGCCAAACAACTATGTTTCCAGGGCTGAACCCCCCTCCCCATACCCCAAAGACAGGACTGTGAGTTATTCAAGTTGCTTATTATTGCTTTCATAGTTTGTTTACTTTAATAATTGGATTTACTGGTTTACCTGGTGACTTTGATTTATGTGGCAAGGACTGTAAGTTAGACTAGTTACTTATTGTTGCATTGATAGGCTACTTTGATTTTGACACTTTGTTAACTTTGATACTTTCTTCGCTTTTATACTTTGTTACTTAGATATTGTTATTTTGATACTATTTCCAATACAATGATGTAACCTTGATGTTGAAAAAAATATTTGATTTTGGAATAGGAAATTTTAAAGTATTTGAAACTTTGGCAATCAAAAACGTACAAATAAATAATTTCCAATAAACTTCCAATAAAAGGAAAGTTCAAATAAACTTTCCAAAAATGAATTTTTACTATGAAAAAAAAATCATATTAAACTTAAGATCAGCAGAAATAAAAATCTATAATAATTCAAACTCAAATCGACCAGAAGTTACTGTTAAAGAACAAATGAAGCCCAAAACGAACAGAAATTAAAGAAACAAAACGCCAAAATAAATGTTATTGTCTCATCCTGGTGATGTCAAAAGATCTCTCCACAGATGCATCAAATGATAAGAAACTACCAAGATCTAATGTATTGAACCTGTTTGACCAATGAGTCATTTTAAGAAGCCAATGAGCAGGTCTTTTCAAGTTTCAAAGTTCGCTTTTCAGGATTTTTTTGCTTGAAGTTTCAGCAAACGTTTCTCTTGTTTACAATTTTTACTAAAAGATTTTTTTTCTCATTTGGAGTTTCTGCTGGAATAGCTGCTGTTTTTCTTGTTTGAAAATTTGTTAAAAGGTTTTATTCCTTATTTGAACTTCTGCATAAGGTTTTTTGAGGAAACAGCAAAAATGATGCACATCCTTTTTTAAGGATGCACATCTCTTTAAAAAAAATGTTTTTCTTTGCATCAATAATTTCATTGTTTTATTAATGAGTAGCACTGATTAATTATTGATATTTAAAATAATATCAAAGAAAATCATAGATACAATCGATGGTTAACCTTCTTCATGTTCCAAACTGAGTACATCTATGAAATCACTTATGTTAGTACACCGGATCCCAAAGATATATAAAGAATCTATCCAGACGCGATCAGTTTGTTAAGAAATTTTTAAGCTGATTAATAAAAAATGGGGATAGAAATTAAGACTAGAAACTTCTTTATATGATTAAATACAACTTCATCCCTTGAATTGGGCTGTAGAGAATGTATGTAAAACCATTAGTACAACTTCATGGACTTAGTACATCCCAGTAGAGGCTGCCCATCACTATTGGTCTGCCGAAAGGAGTATATAGAGAAATTTGATTATTTTTGTTGGAGGAATAAAATATCGAGTTCAGTAATGGTCAATTCTAAGACCACAAGTTATGGAAAAATAAGGTCACCAGGACACATAAACGATTCTTACAATGAAGCGAAGACCCAAAATTCTATTCTAGGCTCCACATATTATTAATATTTAAAGATTTCCATACTTTCCAAAATATAATCAACTAGACGTAATACCTTTTATCATAGCAAGGCCTACCTGGAAAGACGTATGAACTAGGATAAAAATGTGTTTATTAAATTCAAAACGGTTTATACCTAAAATTTAATATTGATATGCTTAAACAAGTAAAAAGAGTAATAAAGGTGTTTAACAATAATGAAGCAAAAATTTCAACTCGATTATATAATAAATGCACTATTAAACAGCATGCAATGAAAAAAGCCAACATTTGTTAAAAAGCAAGAAATAGCCTCTCCCATCTTATATCTGTTAGTTCATTTTATTCAAGTGGTACTTTATAAAATGGCATAATTTTTTACGTTTAAGTAAAGGAAGTAATTTTTTTAAATAAAAATATAGCAATGGTTATAACTGAG
The DNA here is from genome assembly GCF_032884065.1 of Artemia franciscana. Lineage (NCBI taxonomy): Eukaryota > Metazoa > Arthropoda > Branchiopoda > Anostraca > Artemiidae > Artemia > Artemia franciscana. The sequence continues at coordinate 19,095,513 of NC_088875.1, read as the reverse complement.
GCGAGTGTTAATTTTGGGACACGTCCAATTTTGAAAAAAAAACGTCAAAATAGACCAATAATAGGAAAAGGATAGACGATTTTTTATGAAAAATCAGAGTGTTCAAACAAGTCTTTGTGAAATTGAGGCAGAACACTCGTTGATAGTGGAGATGTTACTTAAATATAGCAGTTAATCACTTTGTATTATACGAAAAAACATGGGCAATCTACATGAAAGTACTCACAGGGAGTCTCATTTTAAAAAAAAATCCTTTAAATTGAGCATCAATTTTGCTCTACGATTAATTAATCAATTTATATGATTAATAATGATAATACTTATACTAGTTATTTTATAATTATCCATGATTATTTACTATGTGATATATAATAATTATTATAATAATTATTAATAAATTAATTAATAAATTAAGCGCTACAATTAATTATCTACGTTAGTGTGATTTAGATGTTTGGACTACCTCAGAATTTCAAAAAGTGTGGAAAAGCTTATACTTTTTGCCATTAAGCTTTTCGGTACCTTCTCTTAGTCAGCTCCTCCTCACCTTAAAACAACGATTTCACTTATTAAATATTTCAACTAAAATTTTTCATTTAAGGACTGTCGTTAATCGCAAGCACTTATTTTTTTTAAAAAACATTGTTTAACAATAATATGGGCCAGCTAAGCCTTGAAAACCATGTTTAAACTTCAAGTATTCTGTGAATTGACTATCTTCTCGTTCAGCATCGGTATTCTAAAATTCACCTTTCAAAAAAAATTCAAGAAACACGCAATCTTATTTTGATTAGTGTTTTATATTTTGAGGTTGAGTCATCTCTTGCTTTTCATTTAATCAAGTGGCTATTTTTTTCTAATTGTTTTTTATTTCTTGAGCACGCCGAAATGTTGTTTTTTCTTTCTATTACACTGAAGACGGCTTGGTAGAGTTCCTTACCTAAATATCTGCTCTATTTTGTATTTCTCATTATTTCTGTTTGTTTTTCACGTCATTTCTCGTTCACTGGATCAAAATTATTTCAGGATAATTACCCTCTTCGTTATTTGGTCCTTTGGTTTTCTTCTGTGTTTTTTTTTCTTATTTTTTTGTTCATAACCTTCATTCAAACTTACAAAATATTTCAATGATAGTTAAAAAGAAAATATTAGTGTTGCTCAATATTTACGTTAGAGAGATGCTGACAGCTAAGAGTTGTATTAGAAGCTATTATATAAACCTTCTAGTGTTTCAGAGATTAATGGTTTTGGTTCGAAAACCTTATTATGACTAGTTTCAAAGTACTTTGTTCTGTTTATCTTTCTAAAGACTACGGTGCTACAACCTTTTTGTGTCTTAATCAAGACTTGTTACTGAAAATAGCAGGTGAATTTTTTACCCAAAAACCATTCCTTGAATGCCTAGTTATATTTACACTAATTTGTAGATATTTTAAGAAAATTTATTTTCTTTCTCTTTTAGTAGAAGCTTCCCATAACAATACTGAAATGTAACTAAATAGTTGAATGGAGGTTAAGAACCAGGATCTCGGCCTCTTTCCCTGGATCCAATTATAGGAGCCATCATATAAAAATACGGGTTTCTTTTTATTCTATCTTTCTCATGTTCTAAAAAAATGCCCTCCTTAAGAATGGTGTTTATTACAAAATTTCTTCAAAATTAGATTTTTTCTGGAATAGCCAGTATTTCAATAACAATTCTTCCACATTTTGCAGTTTGGTTTATGCCATTACTTAATTTATCCTACTTTCTACAAGCCAGAAAGGAAATAAAAACACCATTGGCTCTTTTCTGATCCTAAAAAAATGGTGGGGTAAGAAATTCTGAGCTTGATTTTCTAAATGTGGAAGTAATTTTTCATATATATCCCCATATCCCCATCTTTAATTTTCGAAAAGAATACGATTTCTGTTACAGATAAATATCTTTTTCCATTAAAAACTCATTGAAACGACAGAAACGCACAAAGGCGATCATTAATTACCTTTACATTTATTTGTAGTTTCTACTCTTAAATGTTTTTCTTATAATGAATATGGGCCTCTACGTCATAGAAACCTTACATACGAAAAGAAAATTTATTATGCGAGGTTTTTGAAAGCGTGAACTTCAAAAGATGGCACTGTAAAAATTACACGAAAAACTGAAAAACTCGAATTGGTTTCTCGTTTGTTCCACCAGATTGAAATGCTTATCCAATTCATTCATTGACAATTTCCTTATTATAAAACAGCCTGTCAAACAGTAGAGACTACCAATTATATTAATGAATTACGCTACAAGAATTTAGCCTTATTTATAGCGGTTAGATAATTTGATATATATTTTTGTTTATGTGCTATTAATTAATTAATTTTTTTGAATCACCATATCTATATCGCATGTTAAAAAAGAAGTAATCTAGGTAGTAGAATAAAAAGAAAAGAGTTTTAGAAGTATGAAAATAGAACACATGCCAAAAGGCCTGTATGCAAGACAAAAAAAAGAGAAAGACAGAGATAAAGCGATTTTACTTGTTGAAAAACTTAAAACGGACCAAGAGAATATTAGATAATGACTAATATGAGAATTAGTGAATACGAGTGGTAAATATGAAAATAAAGAGAATTAGTGAATATGTAATTGGTGATGTATCAGTTACTATTAGTAATGAAGCAAGGTATCATTCTTTGGGACCGCCCCCTTAAAATATCAGTGTCTCCACAATTTTCCTGAAATCCCCTGTATGATTCACATAATTCGCCCGTGCTTTGCCGGCTGTTAGAATACGGAAGAATGAGCTATTTGTGTGAATATGATTGATAACTTGAAAATATTTTGATAATAATGACGATTTAGATAGATCTGTAAGTTTTCCACTGCGTCGGTGTCCAATTAATAACTCTTCTTTGAAAATCTGTATCATGGGTTAGAAAAAAATACAAATTCTGAATAGAATTGAAGAAAATAGCGTATAAGACCTCCAAAGTGGCTGTAAATCTATTTACAAAGTATGGTCTAGGGTTAATAGGCTATTTTTTTAAATAATAAATTCTGGAATGTTTAGCCAATGGGAGGGGCTAATTGCCTGCAAACACGCTTACAAGAAAAATCGAAAGACCACAATAATCGAAAGTAGAAATTGTCAGTAAATCTTAAGTCGGTTCCTCGGTAACTGACTCTTTGGATCTATATGATGGGGCAGTAATTTGACAGTTGTAGTATCCAAGACATTTAAAGGTATCTTAAGCCAACGGTTTTTGCTAAAACCGTTACGCTATGAAAATAGAAAATTCAAATATCCATGTCTAGAAGAAATTCGGAAGAAATTACGTTAATATACAACCTATCCTCTCCCCCCTCTAAGAGCAAAATGTAAAAACAGGATAATGAAACATTTAATTTTGCTAGTAAGTATTGATGCTCTATCTTATATACCACATGGTCATGATGAACATGCATCATTATGCTGATCATTATGACGCATGGCATGATGATCATCTAATGATGATCATTATGTCATCTTTTTATATTTATTGGGTACTGAAATTAGTAGGCTGCTTTCCCAACTTTAGATGTCAGTGGCTACCAAAAATGTAGACTGCTACTTCGAGTTTAATCCAAAAGGAGCGCCAGCCTGAACATCGAAGGCCTGATTTTAGTGACAACCAATAATTTCTACTTTCGGAAGGCTGAACTCCGAATATGTACAAATAGAATTCACTGCTCTGGAAATAAGAACTTAATTTCTGGACTAACAACGACAGGTTTAAGTCTCTAGTATGGGTGCTGTCAATTGTAGTATAAGAATTTGTTTTACCAAAGCAGATACTGGGCCAGGATTGTCTAACTTGTTTCTGGCCGGAAAACCAACTAAGGAATTTTTTTTAATAGATACGAAGTAGTCAAAAGGCATTTATCCATAGTTTCAAGTTTGATGGCAAGGGAGGGTATAGAACCCCTAAATTTTTATCTACTTGCGTCTCTGTCCCAAAACCAAGGGAACTAGCCTTTCTACCACACTCTTAGATTGGCTAATAGCCTGTCTGTAGTAATTTGGATTTAAGCCATATTCCTTACTGAAGAAAAGTAATAGTAATTGAAATAATAATAAACAAGAAAACACAAGAAAAAGAAGAAATCTGAATAGGGAGCCCAGACCATGTAAAATTTTGATTAGGACTTTGTTTTATTTTCTATTCCTTTTGTCTGCAGTTTCCAGCTATGCAAGAGATAATTGCACTACCACTTTTCATTATTGAAGTGTGTATTTATGCGTAGTCTTTGTTTTTCTAGGATGAGGAAAGAGGCTGTACCCTTAAACCAAACTTCTGGGTACACCACTGACTTTCGCCGGTCAAAATGCATATCAAGTGAATTCCTTAGTATTTGGTTTTGATTTTATGAAAGAAATTTGACCACAAATAGGTCAGTATACTTTTAGGGTCGCAAAATTTACATAGATATTCCAAAAAATGTTTTAATTTCAACTTCAAATAGTGGAAGGTCACTTGTGTTTGTAAGAAAAATACAATATTTACGAATAAACATGCTACATATGAGATATGCTAGTTGGAAATTATTACGTAAATTAATTAAAACCCTGGGTTATTTGTAACAAATAGTTAATCGGCTCTTAAAAGCGGGGGAATTTTACAAAAGGTCACAGTTTTTACTGTGAAAATCGGCTAAAAGTTTCCATTCAATAAAAAAATAGATAAATGAAAACATTTACTACTTAAGGGTGATCATCGCATGCCAGCCTCTTATGGTTTTGGTAAAAGTAATTTGTAACTTTTTTATTTGTTACATTGTTAATTTGAGAAAAACTTAAAGGTATTAAGCCATATTGGTTGAGAATCGTTGGATCTTTCACATTAATATTTGTATCGATAGATTAACGAACATTGCCTAGATTTTCTTTTATCCTATTCATATCCGTGACTAAAATGGAAACGGACCAACAATTTCAACCGAAAATTTAGCACCTTTATACATACGAGGATCGCAGGCACATCCCACAACATTGTCTTACTGAATTGAAGAAAGTGTATATGAGAAGTAAAGTAAAAGATGAGTATTAGAGATAGCAAAAGTGACTTTGGTAGAGACACTATTATAGTTTAGAGAGGGTCCCCTTAAACATCACATGAGCAAACACTTTTCTTTTAGTTTTTCAGCTGCTTCTGAACTGGCACTAGATTTCTTTTCTCCATCTAAGGAGATGCTCCTGCTTTTGTCCAAATTCAATAGCTCTTGAAAGAGCTCTTTGACATTATGGTTTGTTTTAGCCGAAGTTTCCATGAATGCACACTGCCATCTTTTGGCTACTGCTTCTCCTTCTGAAGTTTGAACTTCTCTTGCTTCCATTTCGTCACATTTGTTAGCCACAAGCATAACTGGAAGATTTTCCATAGTAACCTAAAAAAAGTAAGTTACTCTGATTTTTTTTTTAATCTTTTAGACACTTAATTCAAATTCTGCATTCAATTCAATTTTCTCGTCAGCCAATAGATAATCTCGAATTAAGCACAAAGAGAATGAAGAAAAGTCGAAGAAATCCGCCATCCTATCGTAAATTTAAACCTTCTGTTCGGCGCACAAATGGAATACTATTATCCAGCTTATGAATCGTCCATCAAAACTAATAAGGATAGAACAGTATACTATGCAACAAGCCACCCATCTAAAAAGTGTTTGTGGATTATTACTGGTCTGCAAATATTTTTTATACAAATATTTACTGGTCTGCAATATACGTATTTTTTTATTTTCCCTGACTTAGTTGAAATCAGCCAGTGCGGGACCTATCAAATTTTGAGATATAACACTGGGAAAATCGGTTTCTTTAGAATACTTAACCTAGGATATTCAGCCGATCCTGTACCATCATCTTCTCAAACTCAATTGGTGCATGCTTTAACTTTGAAAGATAGCTTCTTTTGTTGCAGTTTGTAGCAATTACTGACAAATATGTTCATAAGACTATCTACACATTTGGAAACTCGATTGTACTAAATTTTTGTCAGTTTGTAAATTACAACCGTAAGTCCCTGGGCCAAGAGGAGTCTTTTTACAAGAGAAAAATAATTTGGTCGCACGATCCCCCCAAAATGGGGTCCAAAAAGGGCTAAAGTTTGTTTTTTTTTTCCTGAGCGGCTCAGGAAAGCTTAAATCCCTATGTCTTTGGATCAGGAGAAACTCATTGGACAGAAAAAATATTGGTTTACCCCTCCCAAAACAGGTTGTTTTTTCTCCGAAAGGCTTAAAGCATACAACTATAAATTGGTGGGGCAAGCAAACCCTCATGAAGCCCAAAATATAACTTGTTTGAGTACAGGGGGCACAGAGTGCCAAAATCTGAGGGAGTAAATGTTCTTTTCGATTAGCTTGACAATTATGTAATAAAATGTTTGGGTATGGTAGTCCTAATTATCCCTCTTCCCTCTCCCCCAACGAAACCTCAAGAAAATTTCGGCTTGTATAAAAAAGGGGCCCAAACTCAATTCCCTAGTTAATTGAATCCTAATGTACAAAGGAATTCTTATTTGGAGACACGAAGCTCCTTCAATTTGTGGTCCAGAAAAGGGCAAAATATGGGGCGTCCGATCGAATTTTCACTTTAAAGGATCTGTGCCTGGGTTAAGAGGACCGCACATTTTTTAGGTTGGGGTGGGTGCTAGGGTATCTACAGTATTTGAAAAACACTATTTTTGATCAGTTTGAAACTTGGAAACACAAGTCACCGGACTAAAAGGAACATAATACTAAAAGTTCAGCTTGGGGACAAGGTCTCTCTAAAAAGGTGCCCAAAATTGGCATAAAGCGTGTTTTTCTTTCTGAACGGAAAAAAGTCTAAAAAACATTCTTTCCAAATGACTTGGAACTGGAACCAGTAAGCTCCAGGGCAAAAGGAACCCTAATGTATAAAAAAAACTTTAGTGCTTTGCAGAAGATATAAAACCGAGCCCCACAAAGCAGGATGTCCTCCTGGGAGCTGAACATTCCATAACTTATTAGGCTCTCAATAGTTTCTCACTAGAAATGATATGATAACTTTAAGTAGACAGTTGTAATTCGCTAAAGATTCAAGGATGCTTGGTTTAAGTAAATCGCTGGTTGAGTTCCAATTTTTGTTCGTTTTAGTTCCAACTTCGCCCTTTATTTTTGCAAGAATAATTTTATTTTATTTCAATTTTTGCCTCGGTTTTAGTTTTTAAGTAATCAGAAATATGCATAACATGCATGAAACTAAAGAAATCAATATTAATTTTGATAAAATAGGACATTAAATTCATTTTATGTTTCCTTCCTTACTTAACCTTTCCCACAAGATATGCGTAACTTTTCCGCACAAATAAAGAGTTCGAGGGACTTGGTCTCACCGGTAGCTCGGGAAATTTGCAAATAAAACAAAATTGATTACATGACATTTTTTCATTGGGTACTTTTTTTTAAAACACCTTTTTTTTAGTTTCACTTACTAAAGGGGATTGGAGGAGAAGTACACGAGAGGGAGTATTTTGAACCTCCAATCGAGGGTTTTATACTCTAGAGATCGCAATATTACCCTTTTAATGGTTCCTAGTCTTACAATTTCAGAAACTTCACCAAACAGTGCCATTTTTGGTGCTATTTAGTACTTTTTGATGGAGCTAATAAGACGAATTTGTGTTGATCCTATATTACTGTTAGAAGTATAAATATATGCTTACCTTAAAAAGTTTCAACTTCTTTATGAAGCAAATAGTATTTTCACAAAATACAATTTTGTTAGATCGCGTCACTATGTTTATAAGCTTGGCCTACACTGTGATAAACTGTATCCAAGATTCCATATCGGATTTTTTTTTTTTCCCCTTTGATTCAAGAGACTAGCACCTTTTCTTAAGGGCAAACAGACCGCTACATTACGAAAGTCGTTGATTTTAATTGTTCAAGAGGGAGGACGGTAATTCTTCTCTACAAAGACAGATCTAGAGCAAAATCTTCAGGGGGGGGGCAATGCGAGCTGGGCACCAATAATTAAGAAAATTGAAAAGTTTATTTAAAAAGGAAAACAATGGATTTAAGGCACCAAATAAATTTTGGGGGGACACCGCGTCCCCCTGAACCCTCTTTCCCCTTGAATCTCTTTTACATGGTTTCTGACAATGCTAAATCCAATGGTGCACTTTAATTCGATCTGATGCCATTTCTTATGGGGTCTCGGACAAACTTGTCTTCAAATATCGGGAGACCATAGAAAACGTTGGAAATACTGGAAAACCATGATCGAAAAAAAACACCCGTTACTGATATGTCCGATCCCGATACCTGTCAATACCAATACGGCCAATAACAATAAAGCCATGCCAATATGCGTGATAACGATGCGTCCGATACCAATACAGTGTACAGCCCTTTCCCCAGGGACAGTTGGGGGTCATATCATCACAAGAACCATAGATATTGGACCTTTTAACTATGTTGAACAAAATGTCTAGGTCAAAACTTTGATTGGGTGACTTTGGGGGTAGGGGGCCTGTAGGGAGGGGGTGTGTGGATATTTCCTCTCCAATCCGTTTGGTCGCTTAAAAAGAGTACTAGCAAATTTAACTTCCGTTCTAATGAGCTATATATTATTTCTATATATGTATAAATTATTTCTATTATTTCTATTCTAATGAGCTAGATATATATTTCTATGATGATCCGGTCGCCCCCTAGCCCTACTAAAAAAAAATGAAAAAAAAAATAACGGAAGACAGATTAGTGCTACCCATGCAAAAAAGTGATTTTCCTTGTTGTTCAAGGAGGGGGACCATAATTTCCCTGTACAAGGTTTTTGACCATTCCGATTTCAATGGTAAAATCTTCATTTTGATCTGACGCCTTTTTCAAGGGGCTTCAGGCTTTTTTTAAATCACCATAAATTTCTTTTCGTGATAAATTTTTGTTTTTAAGACAAACAGAAATAATAGTTACAATTCGTGAGTCAGTGTCACATGGCAATTTTTGTTACTAGTTAGTTTGTCTCTAGACGCATTTTTTAGCTTTTGGTTACTATGGGTTGTGGTTCGCTCTTTAAAAGGTTGAAACTACCGCTGCAACCATGATCAGCCAACGATGCTCCAATAAATACGGAAATCTTTGCGGCATTCGTGTCATACTGTAGACCCTAATGTGCATACTATGGTAACGTTTTCAAAATGGGAGTGGGGGGGCTCACAATATCCTTTAAAGCGTTTTACCATGAAAAAAAATGATCGATCATCTTAAAATTTGCGTTTTCCGGAATCTTGACTCTCTTTTGGCTTTAGTTGAATGTTTTGGCACAAAATGGGAGAACAACACCACTTTCCTGGCATGATCTCCCTGTTGTTCAGGGTAAGGGGAAATTGTATTGTATTGTGTTGTATCGGGTTAACGATGCTTCAGGACTACTAAGGTCCTTGAATCGGTGGGGGGGGAATGGTCCCTTATAGAATTTTCAAAATGGCGATTTCAACTTTGGGCTTTTTGTTCCGATCCATCAACATTTCTTAGGAGATTTTAGGCTCTTTTCCGGAATATGAATAAGTATGTTTTCACAGTCAGCTTTCATTATTAAGACTGAGATTATAGTTACTATTCGCTTATTTCCTGTTAGATAGGATTTTTTTGTCACCAGACAGTTGTTTCTAAGACATTTTCTTAAAATGTTTGCTAATATGTGTTATGGTACCTCTCTTGCTGTTCCCCATAGAGTTTGGCTAATGCAATATATCATAATTGGTATAATAGGTTTGAGAATTCCGTCGGTAGCTGGCTAATGAACTTTTTTCGAAATAAGCATGACCTTTTGTCTCTTAAAAAATTCAGCTCGTCTCCTTACCTAACCCAATTTATAACTGGCCACAGCCATTTAAATTATTTCCGACACAGAATTGGGAAAAGTGACAATCCACTCTGCTCATGTGGTGGTGTTGAAAATTATTATGACCCCCTCTTTCAATTTGCTAATTATTCTTTTCCTCGGCCACTTTTGATAAATTTTATAAATGATCTGTCAATCTCTGTTCCTTTCGATTTGTATTTGCTTAGTGTTTGTAAACTTATTTGGTCTTCAGTGATCCAATTTCTCATTGATACGGACCGATTTGACCAATCTTCATACTTTGATTTCTAAAGTGATATGCTTAGTATTTAGATCGTAGTTCTTTTTTCCTTTTTTTTGTTTTTTTTCTTTCTGTGTTTTTGTTGTGTTTATTTCTTATTTTTAGTGACATTTTATAGCTTTTGTAGTTGTAGATGTGAAATACCGAGTTTCCAGTTCAGTCACTAATAAACTATATCAAATTGTGGGCCGTGGTTCATTCGTTACTATTTTGCAGCTGTTGTTGCAACCTTTGTCAGCTTGTGAAAACTCCTGAAAACCCTGAAAACTTCCATTGACAGAATGACTGTGGTTTTATAATAAAATATAGAGGGACTTCATTTCTTCGTTTCATGATCCCCGTACCTGGAAAAAAGTTGCAAACTTTCATCTTTTTCTGTTACTAATCCCCAGGACCGGTGATTGCATCGAAAGCAAAGTTGTTACAACGAAAGTAGAAGTGCTACTCCGCAAAACAATTATGATTTAGCCTTGGAAAAACAGCTTCCCATCCAGGGATGGTACTTCAGCATTGCTGTGATAACTACTGGCAATTTTTTCTATTAATTTAAAACCTTTGTTATCCATTTCTTCTTTTCGCTCTCTTCTTTGTAGTTTCTTTTTTTCTTTGTAATATATGTTGCTATAGTATTATTCATTTTATTTTTCTGCATTTAGTAAATGTTCTTTTGCGTGTTCGATTTACCCTCCCTTAGCACGTTTGTGTTCTATACAAGGAAAATGATTGATCGATAAGGATTCTATTACAGAGAGCGATGAGGAAAAATGGACAGATGATTAGAATATTATTAAGCAATATATTATGAAATCCTCGACGTCATTGAAAACATTTGTCATTTACTGGGTGTAAACAAGGGAAAATTGATATGCTTGTTATCTTTATTCCTTTGAATAGTCTAAAGATTTTAGCTGATAGATGATAAAGATAGAATAAAGATCTAGTCGTTGATGGCACATAGAGCGTTGAATCGACGTTTCAGCTGGTGTGTAGTTTTTACACGAATAGGTGGCAGGCTGTTCCCCAGCCTTACAGCGACAGGAAACGAACTCTGATCCCGTATTATAAGCAGAGTATAAATCCACTGTGCTGTCACAAGTAGTGATGATGTAATATATCCGGCTGCAATGCCCCCTAAAGGCATACAACTACCTTACTCTCTTTTTATTACGAGCCATTTGGAGTTAGTGACCCCTCGTCTACAACTGCTGCTCTATATTTGCCTTTATTTAAGAGTCATTTGTCATATATCTGTGGAATTTAATGACAATCGATAATTACGAGGATGATTCGCAGAGCATTAGTCGTCTTAATAATCTGGAAGCTTCTAGTGTAGATTTTGGAGGTATATTTGCGGAACAGATACATGGGGGCTATGACGCTGGGATAGCAGTGCAATATAAATCTATTTGTTCGAAATATTTGTCTAAAGATGGAATTCAACCTGAGCATGGCGATGCGAGAGGCCTCAAAGTTTTCCGAGTATTACCCAGGGTTAAATTCTTTGTTTAGTTTTTTGAATGAAATAGGTAAACTTTCTGTTTTTCAGGTAATCGGTCTTACCGAAACCTGGCTGAATGACCACAAATCAGCCCTCTTGCAAATTCCAGGATGCGTACTTTCCTATAGGAATTGACACTTCAGACAACATGGAGGAAATGGAGCATATACTCGAAGCGATATTGAGGTTTTGGCAAGAAATTGCTTAGTAGTACATCACAAAATGTTATTTGAACCATTTATTTTATGGCTTAAGCTAAAAACTAAAGATGCATTTGTTGTTATATTATGTAGGCCATCATCCGGCTCCATACCAAACTGTTATGGATCTTCTTGATATGATAATAGGGATAAAGATCCTCCTGAGCCGTTGCTGGTGCATAGGGCGTCGAGTCGACGCTTCAGTTGATGAGTGTTTTTACACGGACAAGTGGCAGGCTTGTCATCCAAGCTTGTTGAGCTGATGTTCTGGATAAACAGCTTGAAAAATTACAAACAGACTCATATCCATTTATGATGCTAGAGGAGTTTAATATTCACCTTCAGGAGCTTGATACGAGTGTTTTTATGGATTTCTTCAGCTTTGCATGTCATAGGGTTTATTCCCTACTATTAATCTATGCGCACGGGTCACACCTCATCATTGAATCTTACTGGCAGTATTTTTTTCAAATTTGAATTTTTCAGCTCCAACAGTTATTATTATAGATGAATCAGATCATTTTGGGATTTCAAGAAGGATGGCTCATTCGCATTCAATGAAAAAAAGATCCTAAGAAAGCATGGCTGTCACCTAGCTTGCTACTCTGTATTCACAAAAGAGATCAACTTTATAAGAATTCTTCAAATAATGGAAATGCTCCAATTTTTTGCAGAATTTTGAATATTGTAGGGTTGCTCTTAATAAACTATTGAAAAATATATATAAAAAAAAAAAAAAAAATATTTCGAACATAAATTCACTTAAACCTTTAGTAACCATGCAAAAACATGGAACGTCATTTAAAGCGGGATATTGACAGGGAACTCTATTTTCCCTGATGAAGTAGTAATGCAGAAAGGTCTGCAAACTAATATATCAGAAGGGGTAATTGATACTCTTTCTTAAGATTTTGCTAATAGTGATGTAAACTTATCTTCAGTACTGTACCTTCTGGTGATGATCCTCCTTTGGATTTTTTTTTTAATGATAACTCCAATCCATACTTAATATGAAGCCATTCTCTCGTGATGAAGTAGAAAAAGTTATTTTTGGGGTGAAGTTATTTTTGGGGCGAAAAGTACGTTGGCCGGTAGTGATTCACTTAATATTCTGGTGTTGCAAACAGCGTTTCCTTATATTGCTGATGTTTTTACTTCCCTTACTATTGCGTGTTTCCTGATTGCTTGAAAGTTGCTAGGATAACTCTTTTTTTTAATGGCGGAAATAAGAGTGATGTTGATAATTATCGGCCTATTTTGGTCTTTCCTGTTATATCTTGTGTTCTAGAAAAATGTATCAGCTCTAAAATATATGATTATTTGGAACTGCAGAAACGGTTAAATCCAATTCAATTTGGTTGCAGGAAGGGTAGAACCACTGAGACGGCATTATCATATATGACTTTTGTAATTAATGGCGCTCTTGATATTAAGGCTAGAGTAGCTGGTTTGTTTCTGGATTTGACTAATGCATTTGACACTGTTGACCACCAAATACTATTGCGAAAAGGTGAATTTTATGGACTAAAAGGGAGTACTTTGGCTTTGGTTCGTAATTACCTTCAAAATAGAAAGCAGTGTGTTCACCTTAACCTATCGGAAAATGGAAGCCTAAAGAGTCATGTTGATAAAATAATTATGAGAGGTAGAGTGGCCACGTCTGCAATTTTTAGAAACCAAACAATAATGGAGATTGAGAATGCATAAAAGAATATTTAATAGAAAATTTTACCCGTGATAGAATATGAGGTGGAGAAACGGTGCAGAAACTGGAGTCCCTTCTGCTCCAGTATTATAAAAGAGCTTTTAGTCTGCATCAGACAACTCATTCAAAGATTCTGAAAGGTAATATGGGCGTGTTTTCTTTAAAGCTACGTAGGTCTATTTTGATGCTTATATTCTGATTGAAAATAATCAAGAGTAATGAAGACAGATTAGTAAGAGTGGCATATGATCATATTTTGGAAAGTGGTTTAAAAACTTTGTGGCCATCCCTTTACTAATCCGATTAAATCATTACTAGAGAAAGTAGGAATGCCTTACTTATGGAAAAGTGGTCTTTGTTCAAATGATATACCAACATATTTAGAAAAACGGGTACGATTTATATTAGAGAGTCAGGAAATTCAGGATTGGCAAAAACTAGTTTTAGATTATACAACTATACAAAATTATAATCAGGCTAAACCTAGTTTCAGAGGGGAAGTTTATTTAAGATTTAAAGGCTACGATTCTACGTTGTTGGATTCAGCTAAGGGCGAATTGTCGTCCAATCCAGAACAGGCAAAAATGTTTGACAAAAGAAAAAAGAAAAAATAGTTGGTTGAAATGCACTTATCTATCTATGTATACTCAGTCAATCCTGAGGGACACCCTTTTGACAACCCATATACACTTAATATGTTATGATTTAGTTCTGCACTCCCTTCAACATTCCCTGAAAGACTTATCTTAATGCCCTTAATATTTTTGGAAAATAGAAGTCAAACATGCATAACTCTTCTCAATAATATACACTATACGTTAACAATGAACAAATTGCATAACTTGCAAGCCTTGCCCTGAGGCCTCGGGGGGGGGGGGGGCTCCACAAACACAAAATTACTGAGCTTTTCAATAATGCAGTAAAAATTAATGTCTCAAAACCTTGTTTGGATGTTTTTTATGGAAAATGAAGGGTCTGGGCGGGGAGTTCTCTGAAATCGCTGACTCTTAAAAAGAGAACTACAACTTGCAATTTAAAATCAAATGAGACGAATCTGAATTTGATATGACCATCCCTTCCATAAGAGACTTATTTGCCCCAGGGTATAACTTAATCCCTTGTACAAGGGCCTTGGGGGTTTTCCAACCCTGGAGGCATTGTTGTGTTTTCTTTTGACTATTTTAAACAAAACTACCATTGCACAATTTCAATCAGATACATTTGGTAAAAAGAGGGGCAGTTGGGTGCTAGGAGGAAAGGCTAGTTGACCTCTATCACTATTGTCTCTTAAAAGGAAAATAGAAATTCCAATTTCAACCAAATGAGCCACTTTTAAAGTTTATACAACCCTCCTTTCTATAAGAACTTTAAAGGCCCCATGGGCATAACTTACAACCCTTGCCCTTAGGCTCTGGTGGTCTGTATCAACCCCAAAAGCCTTGATATATGATCTTTGGGCCATTTTGAATAAATGGCTTGTTCTGGAGTATCTATCGGATGAATCTGGAGAAAAAACGACGTGCTTGTATGTGTGTGTCAGGGGAAGAGCAGGTGCGCTCTGATTACTTTAACTTTTAAAAAGGACAATAGGACTTATGATTACCAGTACAATGAGTTCCATCAAAATCATGTACGACCACACTTTCTATCAGCGCCTTATATGCTACCAGGCCATAATATACAACACTTACCCTGAAGGATGTAGGGGGGGGGCAATTGGTTTTCCTTACATACATAATTTCTGGATCCTTCAACCGCCATGAACAAAATTGTTATATCCAAATATGGGTTGGAAGTGTTAAGGAAAATAATGACTGTCGGGGGGGGGGGATTGGTTGCTCTCAAATCACTTTCACTCTTAAAAAAGGCACTATAATTTCCAATTTCAAATCAATTGAGCCTGCCCACCTGAAGTTTATACGACCGCTCATTCCATAAAACTTTACATGCCCTCATGGTATATCTTAAAATCTATTCTCCAGAGCCCTAGGGGTTGTGTCAATCCTACAGGCATTATTATATGTTCATTGGACTATATTGAACAAAATTGTTATCTAATAACTTCAATCAGATGCGTTTCATGAAAGGAGGGATTGTCGGAGGGAGCTAAATCCCCCATCACTTTCGACGCTTAAAAGGAACTAGAAATCTATATTTTCAACCAATGAGGTTCTTCTAAAGTTTAACAACCATGCTCTCCATAAAAACCTTAAATGCTCCGCAGCATAATTTGCAACCCTCGCCCCCACGCTCTGGTGGTTTGTATCAACCCCAAAAGCCTTGTTAAATGATCTTTGGACTATTCTGAATGAAATGGCTGGCTCAGACTTTTTATTCAATGTGTTTCGGGAAAACACGATGTGTTGAGGGGGAGAAGGCTATCCTCAGATCACAATCACTTTGACTCTTAAAAAGGGTACTAGAAATTCAGATTACCAATCCAATCAGTCCCCTCCGAAGTACGAGTATGTGCGATCGAAGGCTCCGAAGTACGCTTGTACATACGACCACACTTTCTCTAAGAACCGTATGTGCCCCTGGGGTATAACTTACAGCCCTATCCCTCAGAGCTATGGTAGCGGGACTGTCTTCCTCAAAGACATAATTTCCGGACCCTTCGACTCCATGACCAAACTCGCTTTCTCAAAATTTTGACTTGACGTCTTTGGGATAATGATGAGTGTGTGCGTGGGGGGGGGGGGTGGTTGCTGTCACTCTTCTCACTCTTGACTCTTAAAATGAGCACTATAACTTCCAATTTCAAATCAAATGAGCCCCATTTGAAGTTTATATGACCACCGATTTCGTAAAACATTATAATAATAATAATAATAATAATAATAATAATAATAATAACAATAATTTATTCCAGAAAAAGCCTGTGGGCCATAGTAAATTTACATAACAAAAAACAAACAACAAATTAACTAAAATAAATTAATACTATTTAAAGAAAACGCTCCCGATATGCCACTGCAATCCTTACAAATCTTGCTATCCTTTTAATACTCAGAAAATTTGTCTCTTTCATTCTATCTACCGTCCATATTTCATTCAATTTTTCTTCACCATACATCTCTCGCCTCCATTCATTGAATTCGACACATTCACACACAAAATGTATTAAACTTTCATCCTGAGATCCACACATAGGACAGCAATAGATTCTATCGATTCTATAGATTCTAATAGTTTGACTCTTTCTCTCAACTCCGCTTTTTAAAACATTAAAAAACTTTAGCGCAAAGAGCTGGGCGTTGATGAGGAAGCAGCCCCTTTCATATACGAAGTAATTTCTGCTCGTTTTAAGTTTTAATGTCGCTCCTTACTTTCAGCTAAAAAAAACTTTTTTTTATTTAATTTCTGAACGTTTTTGAATCAATGCATGTTTTGATTTTGGCTCTCCGCAGAGGAATAATTAACAAGAAATTTGCAAGTTTTTTTTTTTTTTGGCTAGATGGCTTTCTCATAGTTTTGATCGAATGATTTTGAGAAAAAAGGGAACGGTGGAGGAAGCCCAGTTGCCCTGCGATTTTTTGGTTACTTAAAAAGGCAACTAGAACTTTTAATTTTTTACGAATGTTTTCATTAGTAAAAGATAAACGTAACTTATAAATTAGCTTACGTAACGAACTTTTGTAATCTCATGTTTTTATTACATATATGAGGTGTTCACCCCCTCGTCAGTACCTAGCTCTTTACACTAAAGATTAAATTTTGTCCCAATTCATTAAGAATGACCCCTGAGTCACAAAAGCCGTAGAATAAATAGTTGAAATCACTAAAAATACTTTAGCGTAAAGAGCGAGGTATAAGGAGGAGGTGAGCCCCTCATATGCGTAATAATTTCTGTTCGTTTTAAGTTTTAATGCTGCTCCTTATTTCCAGTAGAAAAACTTTTCTTATTTATTTTTTCATTGTTTTTTTTAAATAATGCTAGCAAATCCTGCGCTCCCTTCATGGAAATTTTCTTCCCCCATGACAAACTCCTCGATGGAAAGCTCCCCAACATATCCCCCTCTTGTCAACCCCTCCCCTCAACCAAAAAGTCCCCCTGAAAACGTCTGTACACTTCCCAATAACCATTACTATATGTAAGCACTTGTCAAAGTTTGTAACTTGTAGCCCCTCCCACAGGGACTGTGGAGGAGTAAGTCTTCCCCAAAGACATAGTTAGAAGGTTTTTCGACTACGCTGAATAAAATGGCTATCTCAGGTTCTCTCCAATTTTTTTGGTCACTTAAAAAGGCAACTAAAACTTTTCTTTTCCGTTAGAATTAGCCCTCTTGCAAGATTCTAGGACCGCTGGGTCGATACGATCACCCCTGGAAAAAAAACAAACAAACAAACAAACAAATAAACACGCATCCATGATCTGCCTTCTGACAAAAAATACAAAGTTCCACATTTTTGCAGATAGGAGCTTGAAACTATTACAGTAGGGTTCTCTAATACGCTGAATCTGATGGTGTGATTTTCTTTAAGATTCTATGACTTTTAGGGGATGTTTCCCCCTATTTTCTGAAATAAGGCAAATTTTCTCAGGCTCGTAACTTTTGATGGGTAAGACTAAACTTGATGAAACTTATATATTTTAAATCAGCATTAAAATGCAATTCTTTTGATGTAGCTATTGGTATCAAAATTCCATTTTTTAGAGTTTTGGTTACTATTGAGCCGGATCGCTCCTTACTACAGTTCGTTACCACGAACTGTTTGAAACCCATTCATTTTCCAAGCACATCCAATCAAAATTTTGAGACAGCCATTTCGTTCAGCATAGTAGAACGGTGGAACAGCTATGTCTTTAGGGATATTTGCGTGTCAGTCCCCACAATTATGCAATTGGCCGATTATACTTTAGAACTTGATGCTGCTTTAAAATGAATGAAAAAGCATTGTGTTTATGTTCACCAACAACACACCTCACCAACATACCGAGAACGTCTGGGGTTATTGTGTTGAAACTTTTGCTGATACTAATATTACTACTTCAGCTATTACATTTTAAATAAATAAAAAAAAGCGTAAGAGTATCCAGGTTGTCAAAGAGCATAGATAGAATGTTTTTAGAATGATATTAAGTTTTATTTTTCAGATCAACTTCAGAAGCTATAAAATTAAATTAAAAATACTGTTTGAGTCATGATTAAAAATTGTTGAAAAAGTTTCTCCAACACACAAATGGCAACCCATACTTTGGATTCTTGTAGAAAAAAATGAATAGATATAAATATTATTTTTTCCTTGAAAAAGACTATGTCAATAAAAAACTAACAGAAATTGATTTAAAAAGAATTTTTCCATTAGACAAGTTTTTCAAAGAAATGTAAAGTGCTCCATTAAGCCAAGAATGGGCGAAAATAAAAGTCAAGCAATCTTCCAAGCGTGAAACTACCTCAAATCCCTATCACTAAATAAATTAAACTTAAAACAAACAGAGAATATAGTAAATAGCCGGGTAAAACTCAAATGAGCAAAAATTAACATAAGTAGGGCTGATAATCCCCATGCCTTCTAAAGACCAGAACACAGTTTGAACTTTACTGAAAAAGAATACTTTTGAAACGCTTTCAATTTTTTTGCTTTCAAAAATAAAAGATTACCGAAACTTTAAAGAGCAAACATCAGCAAATGTCAATTAAACTGACATTCCACAGTCATTTGCTTCTGTTTTTTTTTTTTTTTTTTTTTTTTTTTTTTTTTTTTTTTTTTAATGAAGCGCAAATTGTGTTCTTGTTTTGAGAAGGCATGGGGATTATCAGCCTTACTCGTTAATTTTTGCTTGTTCTAAGCTTGATAGGTATTTGTTTTAGTTTTACGTTTGGAAGATTTTCTAAATTTATTTTTGCTCATTCTTGGCTTATTTGAAGTCTTTACTTTTTTTTGAAAAACTTGTTTTGTGGGAAAAGTCTTTTTGAGTTAATCACCTTAAAAAAGATATAGATTTATTTCCTTCTCCTGAATATAAGATTATTTGTACAAATAATCTTCTTTTTGTTTTAAATTAATATTGTTATATTTTATTTATGTTATTATTATTGCTTTTATTATTATTATTGCTGTTATATTATTCTTATTATTATTATTATTGCTATTATTATTATTACATTATGTCCGAGACGGTGAGGGTTCTAATCCTAGCATACCCACTTGTTTGGTTGGGGCCGGGGTTCAATGGCGTGACTGTAAGCTCACTCGGAGTCGACCCAGCTCTAAATGGGCACCCAGGGAAATCTGGCGAAGTTAAATAGGAAGGGTGTGTGTAACCACAGGATGACTAGCCCCAGCCCCCATTGCACTTCCTGGCTGAAGGGCGTTGAGACTGAGATCAGTGCCGCCGGCTCGGACCTTAAGGGTCTAGTGCCGCATCCTTTAACAATTTCCCCCTATTATATATTAATAATATATATCATATTATTATTATATACACAACCTTATTACAACTGAATATTATTCTTTTCGTTTTTGTTTTGAAATTAAATAAAAAAAACTAGTTTTTTTAACTGAAAGTAAGGAGCGACATTAAAACTTAAAACGAACAGAAATTACTCCGTATATGAAATGGGCTGTCCCCTCCGCAGTCCCTCGCTCTTTACGCTAAAGTTTGTCTCTTTGCCACAATTCTACTTTTTAAAACAATTAAAAACTTTAGCGTAAAGAGCGTGGGACTGCGGAGGGGACAACCCATTTCATATACGGAGTAATTTCTGTTCGTTTTAAGTTTTAATGTTGCTCCTTACTTTCAGTTAAAAAAACTAGTTTTTTTTATTTAATTTTTGAACGTTTTTGAATTAATGCATGTTTGATTTTGGCTCTCCGCACATAAATTATTGAAATGAAATTAGTATATTAATTTTTTTTGGCTAAATGGCTTTCTCTTAGTTTTGATCAGATGATTTTGAGAAATAAGGGGTGGGGAAGGAGGCCTAGCTGCCCTCCAATTTTTCGGTTACTTAAAAAGGCTACTAGAACTTTTAATATTCAACGAACGTTTTTATTAGTAAAAAATATACGTAACTTAAGAATTAACTTACGTAACAAACTTTTATATTCTTATATTTTTATTATGTGTACGAGGGGGTTTGTACCCTCGTTAATACCTCGCTCTCTACACTAAATCGTAAGTTTTGTCCCAATCCTTTAAGAATGACCCCTGAATCAAAAAGGCCGTACAATAAATAGTTGAAATCACTAAAAAATATTTTAGCATCAAGAGCGAGGTATCTATCTCCTCCTAAATACCTCGTTCTTTATGCTAAAGTATTTTTAGAACCCCTCATATGCGTAATAATCTCTGTTCGTTTTAAATTTCAATGCTATTCCTTACTTTCATTTGAAAAAACGTTTTCATGTTTATTTTTTCATTGTTTTTTTTTATAGTAATGCTAGAAAATCCTGCGCCCTTTTCATTGAATTTTTCTTCCCCCGCGACATATTCCTCAAAGGAAAGATCCTCCCACAAAGCCCTCTCCCATCAACCCCACCCCCCAAACCAAAAAATCCCCATGAAAACGCCTGTACACTTCCCAATAACCATTACTATATGTAAACACTGGTCAAAGTTTGTAACTTGCAGCCCCTCCCTTAGGGATTGTGGGGGAGTAAGTCATTCCCAAAGACATAGTTATTATGGTTTTCGACTATGCTGAACAAAATGGCTATCTTAAAATTTTAATCTGTTGACTTTTGGAAAAAATGAGCATGGGAGGGGGCCTATTTGCCCTCCAATTTTTTGGTCACTTAAAAAGGGCACTAGAACTTTTCATTTCCGTTAGAATGAGCCCTCTCGCGACATCCAAGGACCACTTGGTCGATAAGATGACCCCTGGGAAAAAAAAAACAAATAAATAAACACGCACCCGTAATTTGTCTTCTGGCAAAAAATACAAAATTCCACATTTTTTAGATAGGAGCTTGAAATTTTTGCTATAGAGTCCTCTGATATACCGAATGCGATAGTGTGATTTTCGTAAAGATTCTGTGACTTTTAATGGATGTTTCCCCCTTTTTTCCAAAATAGGGCAAATTTTCTCAGGCTCGTAACTTTTGATGACAAAGACTAAATTAATTGAAACTTAAAATTTAGAATCAGCGTAAAAATTCGAATCTTTTGATGTATCTTTTAGCATCAAAATTCCGTTTTTTAGAGTTTCGTTTACTATTGAGCCGGGTCGCCCCTTACTACAGTTCCTTACCACGAACTGTTTGAAAAGAAAATAATTCGGTATTTCGGGGCTTCTGACATTATTACTCCTTTGCGGAAGTTAGGCTCAAAATTGAAAAAGGATTATATTTTTTCTCTGGGCCCCTTCCACCTCTTAGTTCGTTTATTTTCCCGTTAGTTTTCACCTGTTTTCGCTTTATAGTTGTGTTATCTCTTAGCAGTTCTTTCGTTAGTTGAGTTATGGTTGTGGTATATATGTTTTATCGCTCGTATAGTTGTGTTATTTTCAAATTATACTCCATAATAGAGAGGCTCCGAACACCCAGCATTGTATATTAAGCTCTTAATTTGACGTTTTTTTCTAACGTGACCAGATTCGTCCTGCGCCCTTTTCATTGAATTTTTTCCCCATGGCATATTTCTCCAAGGAAAGATCCTCCCACATAGCCCCCTCCCTCAACCCTACCCCCAAAACCAAAAAAAAAAAACCCTGAAAACGTCTGTACACTTTCCAATAACCATTATTATATGTAAACACTGGTTGAAGTTTGTAACTTGCAACCCCTCCCCCAGGGGCTGTGGGGGAGCAAGTCATCCCCAAAAACATAGTTATTATGATTTTCGACTATGCTAAACAAAATGGCTATCTCAAAATTTTGATCCGTTGACTTTGGGAAAAAAATGAGCGTGGGAGGGGGCCTAGATGCCCTCCAATTTTTTTGGTCACTTAAAAAGGGCACTAGAATTTTTCATTTCCGTTAGAATGAGCCCTCTTGCGACATTCTAGGACCACTTGGTCGATACGATGACCCCTGGAAAAAAAACAAACAAAAAAAAAAAAAAAACAAATAAACACGCACCCGTGATTTGTCTTCGGGCAAAAAATGCAAAATTCCACATTTTTATAGATAGGAGCTTGAAACTTCTACAGTAGGGTTCTCTGATACGCTGAATCTGATGGTGTCATTTTCGTTAAGATCCTACGACTTTTAGGGGGTGTTTCCCCCTATTTTCCTAAATAAGGCAAATTTTCTCAGGCTCGTAACTTTTGATAGCTAAGACTAAACTTGATGAAACTTATATATTTAAAATCAGCATTAAAATGCGATTCTTTTGATGTAGCTATTGATATCAAAATTCAATTTTTTAGAGTTTTGGTTACTATTGAGCCGGATCGCTCCTTACTACAGTTCGTTACCACGAACTGTTTGATGAGAATTACTTGTCAATTTGAACTCTATTCTACCAAGATATTGCTATTGTCAAACAGTTCGTGGTAACGAACTGTAGTAAGGGCGACCCGGCTCAATAGTAACCAAAACTCTAAAAAATAGAAGTTTGATACAAATAGCAACATCAAAAGAGTCGCATTTTAATCTGATTTTAAATATATAAGTTTCATTAAGTTTAGTCTTACCCATCAAAAGTTACGAGCCTGAGAAAATTTACCTTATTTTAGAGAATAGAAAGGAACCCCCCCCCCCTAAAAGTCATAGAATCTTAACGAAAATCACACCATCAGATTCAGCGTATCAGAGAACCCTATTACAGAAGTTTTCAGCTCTTATCTACAAAAATGTGGAATTTTGTATTTTGCCAGAAGGGAGATCACGGATGCGTGTTTATTTGTTTTTTTTGTTGTTTTTTTTCCCAGGGGTGATCGTATCGACCCAGTGGTCCTAGAATGTTGCAATAGGGCTCATTCTGACGGAAATGAAAAGTTCTAGTGCCCCTTTTAAGTGACCAAAAACTGGAGGGCACCTAGGCCCCCTCCCACCCTAATTATTTTCCCAAAGTCAACAAATCAAAATTCTGAGATATCCATTTTGTTCAGCGTAGTCGAAAAACCTTATAACTATGTCTTTGGGGACGACTTACTCCCCCACAGTCCCCGTGGGAGGGGCTACAAGTTACAAACTTTGACCTGTTCTTGCATATAGTAATGGTTATTGGAAAGTGTACAGACGTTTTAAGGGGGATTTTTTGGTTGGAGTGAGGGGCTGAGAAGGGGGGGATACGTTGGGGGAACTTTCCATCGAGTAATTTGTCATGGGGGATGAAAATTTCCATGAAGGGAGCGCAGGATTTTCTAGCATTATTTAAAAAAGGAAAAAATAAATATGAAAAAGTTTTTTCAACTGGAAGTAAGGAGCAGCATTAAAACTTAAAACGAACATAAATTTTTAAGCAAATGAGGGGCTCACCTCCTCCTAATAACTCGCTCCTTACGCTAAAGTATTTTTAGTAATTTCAACTATTTATTCTACGGCTTTTGTGATTCAGGGGTCATTCTTAATGAATTGGGACAAAATTTAAGCTTTAGTGTAAAGAACGAGGTACTGACGAGGGGGTGAACCCCTTCATATATGTAGTAAAATCATGAGAATACAAAAATTCGTTACGTAAGCTAATTTATAAGTTACGTATATCTTTTACTGATAAAAACATTCGTAAAAAATTGAAAGTTTAAGTTGCCTTTTTAAGTAACCAAAAAATTGGAGAGCAACTAGGCTTCCTCCCCCGCTCTTTTTTTCTCAAAATCATTCGATCAAAACTATGAGAAAGCTATTTAGTCAAAAAAAATATGCAAATTTCATTTTAATTATTCCTCTGTGGAGAGCCAAAATCAAAACATGCATGGATTCAAAAACGTTCAGAAATTAAATTAAAAAAAAACAAGATTTTTTTAACTAAAAGTAAGGAGCGATATTAAAACTTAAAATGAACAGAAATTACTTCGTATATGAAAGGGGCTGCTTCCTCATCAACGCCCCGCTCCTTACACTAAAGTTTTTTACTGTTTTAAAAAGAAGAGTCGAGAGAAAGAGTCAAACTTTAGCGTAAAGAGCGGGGCGTTGACGAGGAAGCAGCCCCTTTCATATACGAAGTAATTTCTGTTCGTTTTAAGTTTTAATGTCGCTCCTTACTTTCAGTTAAAAAAAAACCTGTTTTTTTTTATTTAATCTTACTAAAAGCGAAAATATCAGCTACATCAGTGACAAAATGAAATATGTTCTTTTTCTTTCTTTTTCCTCTCGTTTCAGTTAATTAATAAGAAATATTATCACTTGCTTAATCTCTGAAATGAGAAGATACGACGCATCTATGGAAAAAGAAGGCAGTAAAAGTACTGTAAATGGAACGACATTATGTCATAATACCTTTGTTAACATTCTGGAGGATGAACATTTAATAATCAAAGAATGATAGAGCACCGACAGTTAATTATGAGTTTCTCGCTTTTTAAAAAGAATATTCCGGTTTTGAATGAGATTGTTTGTTTCTGAAAAACCGCAACTAATACAATTTGTAAACACTACATTAAAATTAATTATTTTGATGTTTATATGTAAAGGATATATCTTATAACAGATATTCCATTTTGCATTTAAGTAACCTTTTTGAAGACTCCTTTAAAAAAAAACTCACATTATTTACTACACCCCTAAAGGGATTTTTTTTTCTCGACATATCGATATAAAGCCACAGGATAAGTAATTGGAGGATCTTTTCATAAACTATTCTATCATATTTTTAATGAAATACGAAAGCAAAGGGGTAGACACCAGTTAGAATGCAAATTCGAAAAGTAAGACGAGTCGTGAAGCATTTGTGTGTATCAGTGCAATGTGTTTGTTTGTCTGACTTTTGTTTCTTCTTATGAATATATTTTATCTTATTACTGCAATGAGGACTATACAAACAAAGGAAACTAAAACTCACTCACTTGGGTTTACAGCATTCCTTTGAATTATAGATACTAGAATATCTCAACCCTAGGAAATCTTAACCTGAAACTCCAATGATATGTGAGGTTCTTCTTACTCTCAATTCTCATTTTTCATTAGAATATTGAGTTGGGTTTTATAATAAGCCAATTCAGCCTTAAAAATTTACACTTTTCACAAGTTTGCTAGTAAGAAATATGACATTTTTGACGTTTATTGACATTTATTGACACACAGCTGACAAACAACTAATTCAACCAATAAACAACAAGGACGATTTAATACCAAAAAGGGGATACGAAACTAGAACAGCATAAGAAAGAGTTTTGCACGGCCGCATTCCAGAGAGGAGTGTGGAATAATCTCCAAACTTTTTTTTTTACTTAAAGCAACTTTCTTCTGCTTTTAACTAGACATTTATCTCAGCTACTTTTTACAAAATTATTGCTTAAACATTAATATAAAATACTTCCTAAAATGCTTAGCAGCCATGTTTTACTTTAATTGAACAATGCACTATTATTGGTGTTGTGAATGTTAGAATAGTGTCAGCCGCTTATAACGGTAAGTATGTAACTTCTAGCGTGTTACTACCTTTGTATCTTCGCGTTTTAATTGGATTTTGGAAGCCTTTAGAAGATGAGTATTGCTAATATTGAGCTTCCCTTCTGTCTATTATACTGCTCGACTTGTAAGAAAAAGCCAACAGATCATCTAATCAATAATTATTCTTAGTCTAAAGTGCTGACAGATTTTAAATTCTTAGCAAATCATGATTTATCCAACTTGCGCGATATCTTCCAGCTGAAGCCCTTCAAAGTTTTGAAGGGCTTTTTTGAATTGCCCTCCTTGTTGAATTACTCCAAGCCGAAAGTACAAGGTACACATGACATCATCTTTCAATATGCTATTGCTATAGAATATTTTAAAGACACAGCTTATAAGAATCGTTTCGACTATAGACGACAAACTTCTGTAAAATTGAAATGTATGGCGCCACTTCGTTGGTCCCAGCCTTATAAATGTATGGCGCCACTTCGTTGGTCCCAGCCTTATAAATATAATCTAAATTTTTATCAATCAAAATTAAGCTTTTTTAGCCTTTCTATTTTGTTAAACATACGATAAGGTGGCAAAGTTTCATTCTTTGTTAGTTTCCCGTTTTCTTTTAATTGGTCTTTTAGTCAATAATACTTGAAATAATAATAGCCTCAGCTGTGTTTATTTTCATATTATTAAAATAATTTCAAAGAGACTTGTCCATTTGGAGGTGCTAGTTCTATCATCTCTTTCATCCAGGGCAACCGAAACGCACAAACATTGCAATGAAATAAATTTGTTTCATCATGGATGAATCCTCTATGACTATTTTTCAATTGTATGTTTTCACAGTTCCCTTAGGAACCAAAAAATGGTTGGTCAAGTAAATAAGAATAAGTCCCTGAAGTTGCACACGATCGGTGTAATAGATCTATTGACCTATAATAAGCATGTTTCAATTGCTTTTCGTCTTTTTCATGTTTTTAATAGCCTTAAAACAGTTTTTAAATTAAGCTAAAGAATAAAAAGTTTTTCAACATAGTTTACAGTCAAAACCGAGATGAACATACTGTACTAGAATTACAAAACGATATTCTAGTTCGAGTAGAATCAGGAAATAGTAAACATGGGAAAAACGACTTTGGAGAGCCTATTGACGAAATTATGCATTTATCTGTTTCTCTCATGCTCAAAATGAAAAAAACAATACAGGAATAATAATTTCGGAAAATTAATGATGCAGATACTAGGTTTTGGCAGATGTCATGTAAACTAAGTATCAATTAAGTTTCTTGGAAAACTTAGCAATGACCCCAGCAAACACTAGTAAAAAGATCTATGAAAATTATCTCAGGGACCTAAAAAAGTAACAAAAAAAGACCATTTACGGATAAAATTATCTCAGTAGTCTGTTCTCGAATGCTGCTGTTGCGCTACAAATTTTTATTGGTAATGTCAGTCTACGGGGAAAAACTTTTCCTAGTTTAAACATATAAACACTTTATAAAAAAAACTTTTAAAAACAACGTTTTGCAAATGGACTGTAAAGAGGAAA
This sequence comes from Artemia franciscana, assembly GCF_032884065.1. Classification (NCBI taxonomy): domain Eukaryota; kingdom Metazoa; phylum Arthropoda; class Branchiopoda; order Anostraca; family Artemiidae; genus Artemia; species Artemia franciscana. Next base: position 19,068,001 of record NC_088875.1, on the reverse strand, counting down.
ATAAATTTTTCGATTCTAAAGAATACTTCTGATATACAAACTTCAAAATTTTCTGAATATTTTGAATGTTGTGAGCTCTTAACTCAAAGTTGTAAAAATTTAAAAGTTTTTTTTTTATAAAGTATTTATTTAATTCTTTTAGGTCTTAAATTGTGTAAATTGTGCCTACTTAGTCCTTCAATACAAACTATATTAAAACGACGAAACATTAAACCTTTTCTTACAAAAATCATTTACAGGAAACGTAAAAAAGAAAAGCACTATTAGAGTCTGGCCAGGATACTTAACCTTTTATGAAGCTGAGCTGAGACGACCCTAAAATTGTATGGGTGTCAATTCTCCAAAACACTGATTGTCATTCCGTTAATCTTTGTAAATTCTAGCATTTATAGACCACTACACTGAAAAAGAGGATAAAGAATCTTTTCCTTTTTCAATTTTCATTAGTCTCTAGTTGAACATTCTAATTGCGGATGCTGAATCTGAAATCTACTCCTCCTTTCTAAAAATTCAATTCCTTTCATGACTAAATTAAAAAAAAAGTTTTTTCAACTTAAAGTACAGAGCAACGCTAAAACTTATAAAGAATAGAAATTATTACGTATATACTGCTCCTTCTTAACACACTCGGTTTTTACGCTAATGTGTTTTAGTACTTTCAAAAATAATCTTTTTATTGTTCTAATTAAACGAACACAGTGTTTCAGGAAATGTTCTTAAAGAAATGAAACAGGATTCAAACTTCATCATAAAGAGCGAGGTGTTAAGGAGGGGTAACCTCCCTCATATATGTAATGATGTTTGTTGGCTTTAAGTTTTAAGGTCGCTTCTTACTTTAGCTTGAAAAAACTTGTTTTTTATATAGTTTCTGATCCTTTTTTAAGTAATTCCAGGGAATCTGGCTACACCTCAACGGAAAAATCCCTCCTCCTAACTTGATTTATTCTCTAGAAAATTCAATCTTGATGAAAGTTGATCCTGGACAATTACCCTTAACATCTTCAAAAAGTGAGTCGGCAAGGAGAAAGCAGGACATAAAAAGAACTTCATTTAGGAATATTGGCAAATCCCCCCAGTGTAAAATTTTCCCTGAAAAATTCATCCCTTGGAAACTTCCCTCCTCATGAAAGATTATCCCCTTGGATAAATAATTTCTGAGACCACACCGGCTAAACATGATAAAACCTAAAATATCAAAGAAAGGAGGAAAACGAGGACAATAAACAGCCAGTGAAAAAATTGAAAACTTACATAAAAACTTTCGTTCAGGACCTCCACTTGACCGTCCTCATTGCAGAATAAAACTCATAAAAATAAAAAAAACTTAAATCAAAACACAAAACTAAAACTGGATTACCCTTTCAGAGTAACGGTGAAAGGGGTTCCTCTTTCACCGTTACTCCGAAAGGGTCATCATCAGAAAGAAGTAAAAACATCAACCTGTCGTGAATTTTCACCGTTCGGTAAACTACTATCCTGTTTGTTCAAATCACTTCTTGCATACTTGACCGAGTCGGACAACAGCTGTCCGTTTGCGCCCGCATGAAGTGAATTCAAAAGGGCAACAGTTGTCTCACGACTCCTGCAGTAACTTCTACCGGAAACGGATTGCATGCGACACCCTACCTAGTAAACCTTGTCTGTACATTACAGCCATTTCTTGCCATTTCCTTAAGGGATGCTGTCCTGGCACCGATAAGACGCTCAAGAACATCGACTGCATCGATCCTTCAGTCACTTTGTGCAGCTCCGTATATTACATAGTAATTTACTACCTGAGTAGACTGCAGTTTACTGCTATTGGTAGTTTTTGATGCCTGACAAACAAGAAACTAACGTCAAGACAAAAATTCAGATGATTCTAGCATTTTTTTAAGTATGAACCTCCGGCATAAAACTATTTATTTAACTATCTAGAGATTACCATCCTGATAGAAACTTTATTCATCCAAGTGTTATATTCTCGAGATCAGCTGTTTGAATGAATCACAAATCAATTTTAGCAAACATATGAAAATCTTTGAATGAAGGATAAAAAAAATGAAAGACATTTCCCTTGTGGTAGTTTCCATGAAGACGAAAATAATTCCAACGTCCTAGATGATATGACATGGGCGCATTAAAGACCCGCAAACAGGGACAAATTAGCAAATGTGGCAACTAATTTCTTGTAATCAAACCACCCTCGAATGGAAAAGTGGTTGACACTTTTCCATACATTTGTATGTCTGGATAAGCCTTCTTCCACATTCGTTATTTCAACAATGTTGTTAGCTTTTTATGTGCTCAAAGAAACGATCGGAAGAAAAAAAAACAATCTGAACTATTCTTCAATGTCCACAAAATCTATAACTTCCTCCTGAACTGTAAAAGAAGGTTTTCTTGGTTTCCACCTTGAGATTCTTAACTCTAACTGCGGCGGTATGGATCAAGTCGTTACTGCCCCATTTTCATTTTCTCTGCACATCATTTGTTTCGTGTGTATCACTGCAGCAAAAATTTCTGTCTTTAGCCTATTCCGAAGGAACCGATCGGAGATTTGTCTTCAGATTTGACAAAACTAAGAATTGTCGTTCTGACTCAGCAGAAGAACAGGGGACACAGATCATTTGCAGAGATCATCAAACATCGGTTCCCCCTACCATCTTTCATCAACTATAAATTTTTCAAGAACATATTAGGCTCACAAAAAAAGTCACTAAGTCTATTCTTCACGAAGTCTCTCCTAGACTCTAATTCTGACCACTGCACATCAAGGATGTCCCTTTTTCCCTCTATTTCCCTATCAGCCTTCCCCAAAAAATTTGAAGATGGAACCATGAGTTATACAAGTGTTCTGGTTGAACCACTCAAAGCAACGGTGGGATCGATGCACTCGAGGTTCTTGAGTGTCTCATCTTCGCTGTCAAGCCACTTAGAGATCTGCCTGCAGAGATCTACATAATATGACCTGCAGTTTTTTCGAAAATCTGCAATGTTCAGCAGAAAACGACTGTAACAAATGAAACCCAATATTTGGACCGAGGTCTAATTCACTCAGAGGAAGAACTACACTTTGGAGTGTCTGATCCTCCAGGGAGAGTTTCAAAACTTCCTCATGTGCAGCCTTTTCTATCACACTGGGCTTCACTAAGCACTTCAATGGAGAGGTAAATATAGCTCTGGGGCTATTCAGAATACTGTGAACGTGAACTGCTCTGCTATGAAACTCAAGATAGAGCACATTGATTATCTTCTGTTAAAGACAGAAAATAAAGATATGCTTTGCAGAAGGGATCGTTCATCAAACGGTAAATCGGCCTTGCTGTCTCCCGACTAGCCCTATCAGTGTCAGCGTTGTTAGATTGACCACCCAGGAACTGAACCAAGGCACCCCACTGCTCTAAAATCCTGTAAACATTGAGAAGGTCCAATGTGACAAGGGTGCCAATTAGCAGAATCTTTGGGGGGGCAATATGACAAAGGATCCAATAATTGACCAGATTGGTAAAATTTATTCTAAAAAAGAGTAAAAAAGGAGAAAAAACAGGATAAGAGGGTGCCAAAAAACCTGCCTCCCGGACCCGTCAGTGGCTACAAGAGACAACCACTGTGATGCACTGATGGACAGCAGCCTATGTTTGACAATATTTGCAAACTTTTGAAGGTTTCATAGTCTTTGACCCGTTTCATATTGAAGTCAATATACTTGAGTAGGTCTAGGTCTCTAATAAATTTGCCTGAAAGCGTTGTTTAAGAACAACGCTTTCAGGTAAGAGTTTTGAAGCGTGATAAGTTCACAGTGCTAAGGAGGGACTAGAACAGCCTAAAATAAACAGGTTAGGCACCTGTTCTTGGAGTATATAATAATTGTTTCTAATAAAAATTTTTGGCAATAAGTTAAAAACTCATCATTTATTGCCAATGATTTATTTTTCTTCTTAAAATTACATGTGCTGCAGGAGTCACGTAACAGGTAGCATTGTAAACTTGAAAAAAATTGTATAGAACACTCCATGTAGTACTTTCTAACCTTCTAAGTCATTTTTAGGGTAAAGCAACCCTTGGAGCTACCTATTCCTGGGTATAATCGTAATCAGCAGGCTCAATATGACTAGAAACTGCATTCAGATTGCATAAAACAAAAGTGTCATGATGACCTGGAAATAAGCGTATTTTTGTCAACTGGCACCTGGAATACAATCTATCTTGACTCCCTATGTTTGAATCATTTTTTCCATACATATCTCAATAACTCGCCTATGTGTGTGTTTTACCTACATTACTAGGACATAGCCATTAGAAAAAGCAGTCATTTTTTTTTGAGGACTCAAAAGTTCGTGGTTTCTGTCCACTCTTTAGAAAAAAACACAAAACACTTCGAGACAGTTTTTTCTCCCCCATGAGGACTTACCACACCAGTGGATTCTGTACATCCTTTTTTGTTCAGTTTTCACCACTTTTGAAAAAAACTGACCATGGACTGTTATGCTTTGAATACACTTATCATTGTGTTCAAAACTGTCATTAAAAATGAATTATTGACTCCAGAATTGATTCCTCAACAAAAAGAAATTTGTTGATTGTATCTACGCTTCAGATTTTTAAAGCTTCATGAGATATACTGATGGTGATGAAGAGCTGGGAGGGGCTGAAACTGAATCCATAGAATAAAAAAACATCAATTCAGACAGAGGAAAATGTTCAAATTTTGTTCAACAGATTAAAACTTGGCACAGAAATCATCAAACATTTTTTCATATTTATGGCAAATTTACTTTTACAAATTTAAAAACAAAATTACTAAATTTAAAAAAATTACTAAATTTGACCTCGATTTACTAAATTTACCAACTGGGTTTTATTCTTAATAAATTTAGTAAAATTGTATTAAGGGAGACAACCCAGCTAATATTCTCCCTGTCTCCGCATTTTCCTATCCAGAACGTTTAACGCCGGTGAAGAATTAAATAAGTTTGTCCTTACCTTTATGTCGCTGATAAGTTGCCATATCGGTTTAAGCTCCTCCAGGGACTGTCGTGAGGTAACAGAATACACTAGAATGAAGGCGTGACCTTTTGATATACTCAGTCTCTGCATTGCTGGAAATTGATGAGATCCTGTCGTATCTGTTATCTGCAGCGTACAGACATTCTTATTCGAATGAATGACCTTGAATGTATAAGTAGATGAAGAGGATTATAGTAGAGCGAGATAGAAAGAGCTTTATTTTTAGAAAGAAAAAGTAAGGCTTCTTAAATGCTAATAGGCATAAGAACTAAGTGCTAAATACTCACGCAGCGAATGACAAAAATCATATTAAAAATCGAAAAAGAAATAGATTTGATACTTGGTATTTTTGCTTTACAAGTTCTCTCTGAATGATAGAACTAATGTAATCAACAAGCTAAGCTCAACACCCTAAGGGGAAGTGATAACATAGTAGCGACCCATAAATATCAAGAAAGGAACTAAAGGTTAAAATAAATTTGAAGTCATATTAAGTTATGAAGTTAACAGTTAAACGTTAAAGTTTATTAGTTTAAGATAATTTAAAAAAGATAATTTAACTCAAGAAATCATTTAATTTCATATAGTTTTTAAAAAAGGGAAAAATAAAAAGGGGTATCAATCTTGATCCACATACACCGTCAGATTCAACATATTCAAGAGTCCTATACCACTGGCCTTAAGTCTCTAGTACCAGGAGCCCGAGCTTTACTTAGGCTCTGGCACTGGGATAATGGCAGGCTTGCATATATATGATTTTTAAATTGCACATTAGCATAATTATCATCTTACTCACTCTTTATTCTTAAGTCATGAGGTGGGAAAATCAATTAAATTCAATTGAATTAGGAAATTCTTGTGTTTATCTTTCAAAGAATCATACGTTTTATAGGATTTGTATTCTTCTAGGATTCATTGTGATTTTCGCTGTTGTTTCTCACCCAACTGCAGATTTCGATTACGGTCCGCTTACGATGATATCTCAGTTTAAAGAAAGAAAATGACCAAAAATGGGGTTTTTATAGGCCAAACAAAAATTCTGAAGAAAACACAAAGCGAATATTTCGAGAGAACAGCCGCCTCTCACAATAAAGTGAGTTAGGATAAGATAATATTTATTTTCAAAAGACTATCACAAGCTCTATAGAGCCGAATTCGCTTTATATGTCAGTAAGAGTTAAGAAAAAAAAATTCAAACCAGTACATTAAGTCAAACATTTGAAATTAAAAAGAAATTAAAAGGCAAAATCATCGAGGATAAAGGGTAAATCAGTAAACTTGACAATTAAATTACAAAAACATTACAATAAATCAAAAATAAAAACGGCAATAGAGGAAAAGGGGAATTTGGCAAGTACTTGATCACAAATTATTATTAAGCTGTTCCAGAATAAAGGGGATAAAACTTTTACGAAACCTCTCTATAACAGCATGGATCGGAGAGTAAGTTGGGATTGCTAAGGAGGCAGACCTAAGAAATTAAAAGGCAAAATCGTCGAAGATAAAGGGTAAATCAGTAAACTTGACAATTAAATTACAAAAACATTACAATAAATCAAAAATAAAAACGGCAATAGAGGAAAAGGGGAATTTGGCAAGTACATGATCACAAATTATTATTAAGGTGTTCCAGAATAAAGGGGATAAAACTTTTACGAAAGCTCTCTGTAAAAGCATGGATCGGAGCGTAAGTTGGGGTTGCTAAGGAGGCTGACCGGGGGAGTCGGAGTCTAATGGGATTGTGAAAACCAAGGAGTAAGTCCTCAGTACGGGGATTGGAAATGACTGATTTAGCGAAAAGCAGGCAAATTTTTTCCCTCCTTTCTTTTAAGGTGGTAATGGGTGCAGGAGGAAGGAGTATGGACTTTTGCCTTATTTGTAAATGATCCTGAGCGAACACTTTTGGACCGACTCAATTTTGTCACTAAGTTATTTGCCAATGTCCGCGATTTATACAAATCCAAACAAATATGAGCTACCGTCGGCAGATACTAACGAACAACTCCATCAGTGGCAGTTCATATTTGTTTGGAATACATTTCTGCTCCCCCCCCCAAAAAAAAATGGCTTAAATATTCTATGCATTTCAACAATAAATTCCGTTATTTCTTCCCAGGGGTGGTCGCATCGTTTTTGGTATCTATGACGCATGCAAAATTATACAAAATAACGAATGACTCCAAACAAACAAAGCAAAAGGCATGGAACAAGTGATAACAAGAAATACATGAATTGCAAAGTAAAAATGCTGCTCAACGAATTCTGCGGTTAGAAGACAAATCAAAATTACAATGGAATGACGGACGCTTTCAGCGTCTGTGAATTCTACCAGGCAAGAAGAATTGAATTTACGGCATAATTTTTTAGTTTAATTTAAAATTGTGAATTTGCCACCCTATGACTTACAACTAAAGATTAACACGACAATTATGCTAATGCATAATTTACTGAATTATATAGCAGCGTAATTAAAGCAAAAATATAATTACTGGGCAAATCTGGAAAACAGGTTTTTCTGGTATCTATATCGTCATTAAAAATCTTACAAGACGATGAATTAATCCAATAAGCTAAAGCAAAAGCCATGGCAAAATATCTTTGTTAGAGATGAATGAAAATGAAGCACAACGAGAATCACTTCTCGTTGTGCTCTCGTTGTGAATTGGAAACGAAAAGGTTGCACAGCAAAATCTGCAGTTAGAAGATAAATCGAAACTACAATGGAATGTAGAAATGTATTATTTTAGTGTCTGTGATGAATAAACAGGAAGGTGTAACTGAATTTACGCAAGAATTTCTTAGTTCAATTGATATTGCTGATTTCCCACCATATGATTTAAACTAAACAATAACACGATAATTGTACTAATAAGTGAATTAGATATTTCAGAGGGTATCTAGGTATTCCAGGAACAGTGTACTTCCGCCTCATAAATTTCAAGATTGTGACCTAATAAGATATTTTGTCATTTCAAAACTGTCTTTCCCTCTCCCAAAAAAGCTTTTAAGGGCACTCTTTTTTTCTGGGGTAATGAATCCTGGTAGGGTTCTAATTTCAATAAGATATACTATGTTTCGATCTAAGTTTATCTAAGAGGCCTCTGCTTTTATGTAGGTGCTGCTATGAAATACAACATCGTTTGGCTGACGCTGGGGACAAAAACAATGTTTACTCTGGACAAAGAAAAATAGAACTGATATAACCCTAATAATAGAAAGAAGTAGCTTTCATTCGCTAGGAAGCGAATTGCTTAGCATGAAGGTCTTCATTTACATAAAAAAATGTTTTGACGGGGACGGACCCCTACACTCTAGGTCGGGATTGAACTGTCTGAATTATAAGACTTTGTTAGTCCTGAGTGTTGTACATTTTTGAACAGACTTGTGATATGGCTAATAAAAACCTTCTGTGACGGCCCTGTCCTTGAAGAGTCTGCCAAGTAAATAGGTTAAAATGACTAGTGCTATACACGAGATTAATATTGCTTTGGTTAAGACAGGAAGTAAGATTAATAATTAAGCAGGGTTTTGTTTTATCCCTGTTTACATAAAATATTTTGATGGACTTTGTCCTGCGAAGCAATGCAACGGCTATGGAAGAACTAGTTATCCTATGGGAAGATAATATACTCTTAAATTTAGGTTTTACTGGTGATTCTATTGTTTTAGATACAAATTGTAGCTTTTGAGAGGGTTTGAGAAATGGTGTGAAGACTAAAGTTAAGATGAACAAGTAGCCTAAACTAGGACAAAGAGGGAATGTAAGGTAACGAGAAGGTTGACCAACTGGGCTTACTACAGTTACCTCGGTAGCACCTGTTAATGGCGGATTGATGAGGTTGTAAAAGTGAATAAATTGACTCATTGAGGTGATAAAAAGTAGAAAAGCCGAGATGCATGGTATTTGTTTTTCTTTTTTTGCAGATTAAATAGGTCTGAAACAATAGAAGTATGCGAATTCTAAAAGCAATAGTAATGGCTGCTCAAAAAATGTGGTTTAGTTGATTTCTAGGATTATTATGAAAGAAGCACTAAGGCGGTTATGTCATTTTTAGTGGCGGTTCTGGCTTCTCTTGCGACCGGTGCAAAATCTTGGATAGATCCCCTCACCCTATCTTCCACAAAATATTCAGGCCAAATTTTAACGAAATTTTCATTTATTAGCAGTTTTTCAGATGGTTAATTAATTAAGAATTTATTTTTTAAATTTTCTAATTATTATTATCAAAAATGCCATTATTGGCAATCCATCTGAGGCCAACTGAAATCGGACATTCATAAGAGAGAGAGTTCTAAGAAAATGAGAAATTCACGAATGAAAATAAAGGTTTAAGTTCTGAACAGATTTTGGGATAGGAGAGAAGAAGCACAGGCAGGTGTGTTGATCTCGCGCTGATTAGTTAATTTTATGAGTTTTTAGTAGTAGCAACAGCAGTAACCTGAGTCCAAGCACCTAGAATTTTAGGAGTCACAGCCCTTCCATTTAAAATCAAAACAGTGTTAGTTGGAGTTTAATCTTCAAAAATCAAAAAAGACCAACTTGTAGTCAAAAATGCCAAATATCAAGAATTTCATGCTAGTATCTGGAAACTACTGATTCAGAACTCTGCTTAAAGCAGGCAAGCATTTTCTGCAGAGGATACTGTTTCTTAAGATAAGGGAGTATCCTTACCAAAGTTAGCAGTATGCATCAAAAACACCCTGCGTTGGGCACTGATTTTTCCTACCATACTGAACCTCTCTAGTCAGGGTTGCTATCGGCACCCTGTAGGAAATCCAGGAATTGGCAAGGAAGGAGGATGTTAATCAATGTATTCAAATAGATATAACTAAAAAATTAAACCGTGTCCAAACCAAGAGGGAGGTTTCACCTCTTGGCGGTCATTAAATTCTTATAAGCACTTAAAAACAACAGAAAATTAAACTATCAATCCTCAAGATGCTATCTCGGCCATCTCTTTTGTCTCCCACTTTTGCCAGCTACAACAAAGCCAAATAGAGTCACTCTAGAATTTATTATTTAGATTAAATTTGGAAGTTACACGAATAAATTCAACAAAGATTCGTAATCATTTCAGCTTAGTAAGAAAACTGAATATAATGCATTAACAGTCAAAAAATTAAGTTTTTTGGGAGTTCCATTGAATTCAGTTCTCCTGGCACTGGAATGAGTTCCTAAGGTTTTTTTCTCTGCTATTGCAAGAATCTAGAGATCACATTCTTGTGATCGATATTCTTGTAATGTACTCATGGAGACAAGAGCGTCGTTACGATTTGTATCACATACTTTAGGATTCAGCGTCATAAGGGCTACTCATTGAACTTATCCTAACTTTCTCAGATCTAATCCGCTATAAACCATGTTTCTATGTCATTTGAGTATCCAATTCAACTAATCCCGGTTTTTGCACGTGCAATCAGTCATAGTGGATTATAATGTTACACTGTAGGAAAGAAAGAACAGCTGACCAGTGGTGTCAATTCACGAAATTGTTTGGGTGGGGCAAAAGGCATTTTGAAAAAGATGGGAAGGGGTTATATTTGTAAAATTTTTAGTCTTTGCAATGAAAATACCAAAAAAGAGAATTTTGAATTAAAAGTATTCTCTTCTAAAAAGTATTTTCAAAATCTCAAAGGGGCACAGAAAATTTAAAGAGATACATGACCCCTTCCCCGATTGATACCCCTGTGGCCAACCAAAAACAACGAGACGTCAGTTGCACTCACTTTTTTTTTCATTTTAGTTCCCAGTCCAAAATCTCTAGATTACATAAGATGCAAAAATATTTCCAGTGTCTTAGCAATAATTCTACTTCTTGAATTGAAACAAGAAAAATATCTTAAATTACTAACTAACGAAGAAAATGCTGAAAGGAAAAAAAATCCTTCGTTGTTCTCTATCCACTGCGTTCTGCTCATCGCAGCCTGATGGTGATAAGAACTCATCAACATCAACGTTATTAGACGATAATGAAGTAATGGATGAAGATAAGGAACCAGAACCCGATGATTATGACTACAATCCCGGACCGTCGACTTCATCATTTTTGCAAATACGAAGGAATCTTTCAAATACCGCCTAAATAAACCAAAGATTTGAGGTATCGCTTCAAGCTACATCTCCCACAGCTTTCTAGTTTTCTGCTCGACGTAGATCTTGTCTCTGAATCGGGTACACATTTAGTGACTGATAAGATCAAAATTTCTAAAGGAAGGTATTGAACCATGCAAGAGCTTAAAAGCAAGAGTTCAGCTATTGACAATAATTTTAGCAGGTTTTGACTTCGACGGCCAACATGACAAATTACTGTCAACAGAAAAAGAAGATGATAAATACTATAAAAGAACAATTGTAAAAGAGCACCATTCCTCGGTGAAAGAACTAGGATCTAATTATGTTGGTCATGTTACACCAGCTTCAGGATGAATTCATGTCATTGCTGCAGGTATCTACGACAATATCGCAGCAAAAGTGTCTGAAAGCTTAAGCCATATTCTTGTTCCAGGGTGTGATGGAACGGTCGTAGATGCTGGACTTCACCAATGGGATGCTGCTCTGTCTTGAACTCAAAACAGGGAGATCTGTGTAATGGGCCGTTTATCAACTACATTTCAATAAATTACATCTCCACCACTTGTTCCAGTCCCTCAATTGTCCCACCCCCGGAACCAAATACTACACTGGTTACAATGAAACATCTTTGAAGGCGTTTGAGCTGCTTCCAGTGGTAACATTTGAACCAGTCAACCGCACCTTTTCATCTGATGATATATCCACTTGCCTTTTGATTTAGTTTTAAAAGCAAAATTTAAATTTAAAGCATAATGGACCGTTTTCATGTTTGTTGGGGGTTCACATACCTAATATCTCTAGAGACATAGCTGCTGGACTGTTTTGCTATGCTGAATACAATTGCTGTCTTAAAATTTTGATTGGGTGTGTTTGGAAAATGAATGAGCTTGGGGGGAGGGCTGCTTGCCCTCCAATCTCTTTTTACTCTTAAAAGGGCACTAGAACTTTTAATCTTGAATCGAATTAGCAACTTTAAAAGTTTCAATGATATTTCTAGCTATTATAGAGTGGCGCTGCCTATGATTCTGCTTATAAGCCCTCTGGAAAACCTGCATGCATGTGGGTTTTTTTAATTGAAACTACCCTTAAACGTTCCCTAAAAGTTTCACCTTTGCACCCTTAGTGTCATTATTTACGTTAAATGTAGTGGTAGAATTAATAGGTGATTTGAACATCATTCTCAACAAGCCCTGGAATTTTCAACTTGATACAATTAGCCGTTGCTGTGACATTGCTGAAATATCCTTTTGATAACCTGTATATTTATATTCGTTTGTTATCTTAATGCTCTTACCTCTACAAGTAGTTGCAATAGAGATAGTAGTTGAAGTAGCAGTGGGAGCAGTAGTATTGAATGTAGCAGCAGTAGCAGCATTAATAGTAGTATGCACATATTGCCTTTTGGTCAATTGATCTTCCCCTTTAAGCATTTTATCAAAGATCCAGCTTAACCCTCAAATCCATTCTTGAGATACTCTCACAGTTGTAAAAGTTGTAAAAGTTACAACTTTTACCTTTTTGGTCAATTTATCATGTCCCTTTTCATTTCATGGAAGCTCTAAATTAATATACTCAATCATGCCAAAGTTCTCCCTTTTTGACAGCCCGTACACATAACCTGTTTTTATTTAGTTCAACAGTCCCCTCAAGATCAAACAGTTCGTGGTAACGAACTGTAGTAAGGAGCGACCCGGCTCAATGGTAAACGAAACTCTAAAAAACGGAATTTTGATGTTAAAAGATACATCAAAAGAGTAAAATTTTCATGCTGATTCTAAATATATACGTTTCATTAAATTTAGTCTTTGTCATCAAAAGTTACGAGCCTGAGAAAATTTGCCTTATTTTGGAAAATAGGGGGAAACATCCCCTAAAAGTCATAGAATCTTAACGAAAATCACACCATCGCATTCGGCGTATCAGAGAACCCTATAGCAAAAATGTCAAGCTCGTATCTACAAAAATGTGGAATTTCGTATTTTTTGCCAGAAGACAAATCACGGGTGCGTGTTTATTTGTTTGTTTTTTGTTGTTGTTTTTTCTTTTCCCCAGGGGTCTTCGTAACGCTAAAGTTTGACTGTTTGCCACAATTCTACTTTTTAAAACAATTAAAAGCTTTAGCGTAAAGAACGAGGCGTTGAGGAGGGGACAACCCATTTCATATACGGAGTAATTCCTGTTCGTTTTAAGTTTTAATGTTGCTCCTTACTTTCAGTTAAAAAAACTAATTTTTTTAATTTAATTTTCAGAAAGGCTCGCCTGAATAAGCGTTGTCTATATGGAGAGTAAAGGTCAAACATGCATACCTTTCTCAATAGCATGCATTATGTGTAAACAGTGAACGAATCCCATAACTTCCAGCCCTTCTTTTTGGGGCAGCAGTTCTGGATTTACCAATAGGCCCACTAGGCCCGGGCCATGGGGCGCACAATGCCAGGGGGTGCAATGAAACAATGAATTACAACTGAGTGATTTTCAAACAGTTCGTGGTAACGAACTGTAGTAAGGAATGTCCCGGCTCAATACTAAACAAAACTCTAAAAAACGAAATTTTGATGCTAAAATATACATCAAAAGAATCGCATTTTTACGCTGATTTTAAATATATAAGTTTTATCAAATTTAGTCTTTGTCATCACAAGTTACGAGCCTGAGAAAATTTGCTTTATTTTGGAAAATAGGGGAAACACCCCCTAAGAGTCATAGAATCTTAACGAAAATCACACCATCGCATTCGGCGTATCAGAGAACCCTATAGCAAATATTTCAAGCTCCTATCTACAAAAATGTGGAATTTCGTATTTTTTGTCAGAAGACAAATCACGGGTGCGTGTTTGTTTTTTTTTTTTTCTTTCTTTTCCCCAGGGGTCATCGTATCGACTTAGTGGTCCTAGAATGTCACAAGAGGGCTCATTCTAACGGAAGTAAAAGTTCTAGTGTCCTTATTAAGTGACCAAAAATTGGAGGGCACCAAGGCCCCCTCCCACGCTAATTTTTTCTCCAAAGTCAACGGATCAAAATTTTGAGATAGCCATTTTCTTCCGCATAGTCAAAAACTATAATCACTATGTCTTTGGGAATGACTCACATTCCCTGGGGAATGTGAGTCATTCCCACACAATGGCTGCAGTCAATGGCCACACAGGGGCTGCAGTCAATTTGCAGCCCCTCCCCCACAGTCCCTGCTGCAAATTACAAACTTCGACGAGTGTTTACATATAATAATGGTTATTGGGAAGTGTACAGACGTTTTCAGGGGATTTTGTTTTTGGTTTTGGGGGTGGGGTTGAGGGCAGGAGGCTATGTGGGAGGATCTTTCCTTGGAGAAATATGTCATGGGGGAACAGAAATTCAATGAAAAGGGCGTATGATTTTCTAAAATTACTATAAAAAAACAATGAAAAAATAAACATGGAAAAGTTTTTTCAATTGAAAGTAAGGAGTAGCATTGAAAGTTAAAACGAACAGAGATTATTACGCATATGAGGGGTTCTAAAAATACTTTAGCATAAAGAGCGAGGTATTTGGGAGGAGATAAATACCTCGCTCTTTATGCTATAGTATTTTTAGTAATTTCAACTATTTATTCTACGGCCTTTCTGATTCAAGGGTCATTCTTAAAGAATTGGGACAAAGCTTAAGATTTGGTGTAAAGAGCGAGGTATTAACGAGGGTACAAACCACCTCATATACATAATAAAAATTTAAGAATATAAAGGTTTGTTACGTAAGTTAATTCTTAAGTTACGTATATTTTTTACTAATAAAAACATTCGTTAAAAATTAAAATTTATAGTTGCCCTTTTATGTAACCGAAAAATTGCAGGGCAACTAGGCCTTCTTCCCCACCCCTTATTTCTCAAAATCGTCTGATAAAAACTAAGAGAAAGTCATGTAGCCAAAAAAGGAATTAATATGCAAATTTCATTTTAATAATTTATGTTTCGAGAGCCGAAATCAAACATGCATTAATTCAAAAACGTTCAGAAATTACATAAGAAAACTAGTTTTTTTAACTGAAAGTAAGGAGCGACATCAAAACTTAAAACGAACAGAAATTACTCCGTATATGAAACGGTTTGTCCCTTTCGCAATCCCTCGCTCTTTACGCTAAAGTTTGACTCTTTGCCACAATTCTGCTTTTTAAAACAATTAAAAGCTTTAGCGTAAAGAGAGAGGGATTGCGGAAGGGACAACCCATTTCAAATACGGAGTAATTTCTGTTCGTTTTAAGTTTTAATGTCGCTCCTTACTTTCAGTTAAAAAAACTAGTTTTTTTATGTAATTTCTCAACAAAACTAGGCCAGTGTTATCTATTGTCAAAGTTCCAGGTCTACTTTGCTGCCATGCAGCCTATTCACAGAATAGTGATTTTAAAACAACTCAGGAATTCAGTGGCTGCTGATAAACTTTCAGATTTCTCTACTGCCAAGAATGGCAGCAGAAAGTTTGGTATTATCTCTCTCTGTCATTACTTTTGGCTCATCAGTTGCGTACTGTTTAGTGCTTCTACAATCCCCGAATTTTCAGAGAATTCCCCAAAAATCTCGCAATAACGAAGCGGCAAAACGCTTGGTCTTAGGAGCGTCGAATCTTCAAATCAGGCCCTGGGGCTGTGAGGGGTTTGACCCCCCCCCCAAAGGTATAATTGCAGGATCTTTCAATTATGCTGAAGGAAGTAGACGTCTCAAAATTTCGAATGGATTTTGTCTTGAAAAATTTGGTGTTTTGTGGCACAAAGTGGCAGAAAAGGCCACTTACTGTAGCATCATCAATTTTTTTCTTAGATATGGCACTAGATATGGCAACTTCCTTTCAAAAGAGCCCTCTCTCGACATCCCTCGACGACTGTTCGATATAGTTGCCCATGGGAAGAAAAAAAGACATACCAGCACTTTCTATGCAAAAAAAGTGATTTTCCCTGTTGCCCAAGGAGGAGGGGGGGTGTAATTGTTATTTAAAGAGCTTTCGGCAATGGATATTCCAACAGGGTACGTTTAGCTTCAACCCAACGACATCTTTGAGAGGTTTCACCCTCTTTTAAAAATGCAAATACATTTATTTCACAATAAACTTTTACTACTCAGATGAATCAAAATTATAGTTACCATTCTTCAATCAGCAGCAAATAAAAACGTTTTCTCACTAGAGAGTTTTTTCAAACTGAATTTTAAAGAACTTTTTTACTATGGGTCGAGGTTTACTTTCTACTCGGTTGCAGCCATCGCTCTAATTTTGAGGTAATCAATCACCTTAATACCACTTTTCATGTAATAAATATGCACCCCAATTATTACGTTATGCCTCGCTAGCATAAATTCTCTTCTGCATCGGAAAGTTTGATGAATCATTGAGGGAAATTATCTCTGATGAATCGAAAGAAGTTAAGTCCAGCTACACCATCTTATTTCTGCTTGCTTAAGCCAGGATAATGAACTTAAAACTGGAATCTTAAGCACAGCAAAGGGCAAGACGAAGCTGTCCCTCTCTTAAAACTTTAGAATTTCACCCAAGCCTTTCGCTCGCGTAGCTTAAGTAATTTATCTTTGCTGTCTTTGCAATATTAATAAACCGTAAAACTTAAATTCAAATTAGCTCCTAAACACCACGAGTCTGCAGAACCTATGCTTCGTGCCAAAACTTATCTAAGAGGGATCATTCGGGGAGAAAAATTTTTAAAATTATGTAGACAATATGGGCGAACCATTGATTTTTGAGGGGGAGTAGTGCTCAAAAATTGTCCCAGGTATGGAATTAAACAGAAATACTCCTGCAATAAATCTCTTTAATATTATGGGTACAATCATAGGCATAGTTACTAATTTATCATGTTAAACATTATTAAAGTACCAAAATCCAGTTTCCATTGTCAAGCTTCGGAAAACACTTCTTCTTTTAGATAAAATTACCTGTCGGTATGTATCTTCCACTGTAGGGACATATGACTCCCTAAATATGCCTTTTACAAAACGTAAAACCAGTGACGATTTCCCCACCCCTCCTGCTCCAAAAACAACAATTCGGTAGTCATTACTCTGCTCTGGCATCTTCTAACATGATTTAATCCCAGTAACGTTTATCCTGTAGATTTCCATCTCCTGGAAAAAGAACGGTTTAATTAGCTGGAAAGATATAGGTTTTCAAAGGATTCATCGAAACGGCAAATCGATCTTTTGGTGATAACCACTGAACGAGGAATGGGGAATTTCTGTAATCGTTTTTAAATCTAGAAAAAGAAACTATCGAAGGTGTGCTGAGCTTTTTAGTCAGTCTAATGAAGCTCGCATTCCAAATATTTGTTCCCTGTGATGAAAATCATTATTACAAACGAAAAGACATTACTATAGGCGTGAAGCATATATTTTTTTTTTTTAGAATACAGAAACAAAAGGGATAATTCAAATTAGATTAGAATGTAACAAGAAAATATTCCTACAAACCTCACGATCACGGCTCGATAGTAGCAGCATCCTATACTGAAATCATGCCAGATAGTATCATGGCGTACTTTGAGACCTGACTAAAAACCGTCAAGGCGCTAAAGTAAACTTTGCTCACTCAAACCCCTTGCCTATAAATGCTAATTTAAAAAACTGCTATAGTGATTTATTTAAATTTTGGCAAGTGAGACGTATCAATCACCATGTTTTTCTTCTCCAAAAATATTACATTACAAATGTTTCGGTCAAGACCTATGCTTGACTGTCCTAAGTGCATAATATTAAAATAAAAAAATACTGATAAGAATCCAAAGATAGTATAAAAAAACCAAACATTAAAACAAACACAAAAACTAAAATATGAAGACCCTCTCAGAGTAACGGTGAAAGGGTAACTGAATAAAAATACAATACTGAATGGCAATGCAACTTTTCAATTTATGCAGTGCATTTTCAAAAGCCAGTCGCTTCCCAGGTAAGATTAAATAAAAAAAAAACAAGTTTTTTGAAATGAAAGTAAGGAGCTACATTAAAACTTAAAACGAACAGAAATTACTCCTTAAGGGGTTTTTCCTCCTCGACGCCCCGCTCCTTGCGCTAAAGTTTTTTATTGTTTTAAAAAGTAGAATTGCGAGAAAGAATCAAACTTTAGCGCAAGGAGCGGGGCGTCGAGGAGGAAAAACCCCTTTCATATAAGGAGTAATTTCTGTTCGTTTTAAGTTTTAATGTAGCTCCTTACTTTCATTTCAAAAAACTTGTTTTTTTTATTTAATTTCTGAAAGTTTTTGAATTAATGCATGTCTGATTTTGGCTCTCCGTACATAAGTTATTAATATGAAATTTGCATATTAATTCTTTTTTTGGCTAAATGGCTTTCTCTTAGTTTTGATCAGACGATTTTGAGAAATAAGGGGTGGGGAAGGAGGCCTAGTTGTCCTCCAATTTTTCGGTTATTTAAAAAGGCAACTAGATCTTTTAATTTTTAACGAACGTTTTTATTAGTAAAAAAAATACGCCACTTAAGAATTAACTTACGTAACAAACTTTTATATTCTTATATTTTTGATTATATATATGAGGGGGTTGGTCCCCTCGTTAATACCTCGGTCTTCACACTAAATCTTGTTTTGTCCCAATTCTTTAAGAATGACCCCTGAATCAGAAAGGCCGTAGAATAAATAGTTGAAATTACTTAAAAAAATTTTAGCATAAAGAGTGAAGTATTTATCTCCTCCTAAATACCTCGCTCTTTATGCTAAAGTATTTTTAGAACCCCTCATTTGCGTAATAATCTCTGTTCGTTTTAAGTTTTGATGCTTCTCCTTACTTTCAATTGAAAAAACTTTTTCATGTTTATATTTTCATTGTTTGTTTTTTTATAGTAATGCTAGAAAGTCCTGCGCCCTTTTGATTGAATTTTTTCTTCCCCCATGAAATATTCCTCCAAGAAAAGATCCTCCCATATAGCCCCCTCCCCTGAACCCCACACCCAAACCAAAAAAATCCCCCTGATAACGTCGGTACACTTCCCAGTAACCATTACTGTATGTAAACATTGGCCAAAGTTTGTAACTTGCAGCCCCTCTCCCAGGGACTGTGGGGGGTACGTCATCCCCAAAGACATAGTTATTATGGTTTTAGACTATGCGGAACAAAATGGCTATCTCAAAATTTTGATCCGTTGATTTTCGTAAAAAAATGAGCGTGGGAGGGGGCCTAGGTGCCCTCCAATTTTTTTGGTCACTTAAAAAGGGCACTAGAAGTTTTCATTTCCGTTAGAATGAGCCCTCTTGCGACATTCTAGGACCACTTGGTCGATACGATGACCCCTGGGAAAAAAAAAAACAAAAAAACAAAAAACAAATAAACACGCACCCGTGATTTATCTTCTGGCAAAAAATACGGAATTCCACATTTTTGTAGATAGGAGCTTGAAACTTCTACAGTAGGGTTCTCTGATACGCTGAATCCGATGGTGCGATTTGGTCCGATGGTGCGATTCGTTAAGATCCTATGACTTTTAGGGGGTGTTACCCCCTATTTTCTAAAATAAGGCAAATTTTCTCAGGCTCGTAACTTCTGGTGACAAAGACTAAATTTGATGAAACTTATATATTCAAAATCAGCATAAAAATCTGATTCTTTTGATATATCTTTTAGCATTGAAATTTTGTTTTTTAGAGTTTCGTTTACTATTGAGCCGGGTCGCTCCTTACTACAGTTCGTTACCACGAACTGTTTGATATTATTACAGATTCTATTAGGTTGCAAATTTGTGATTTTGTTGATTTATATAAAATGATCGGAGCTAATTAGTTCATTATAAATGGGGCTTGAATAGGTTTCTCCAGTGTCTCTGCTGAGAGCTACCTTTCGGTGAATCTGCTTTTTTTTATCTCTACTGCCTCCCTGAAAACTTTCATGAGACCTTTAACGGGGGCAATTATGTTCAATATTCTTTTCACCAGGTTTGGCATAAAGGATTTTGCATGTTTTAAAATTCCACGAATTTATTATCTGGTTACTATCTATAATTCAATGAAAGCCATGACTCTGTTTTACAAAAACTTTGGGGACCCAAACATTGGTTTGAGGGATTGTAAGAGGGTTTCCATTCTCAGAGTTTTCATTTTCTTATCAAGGAGGTAAATTCCTATAGTTGTGTAAGCCTTAAGACTGCCCTTCTAGAAATTCTCTACAAGTCAAGTAGGAAATTCCCGTCTTCTTATGCATGCTCCTGGGTATTTACAATTTTTCAAAATAAAATAGTGCGTACTTAAAGTCAAAATGAGGGTAGGTATAAAAAATATTATACAAACACTAGTTCAAAAACTTAAGCTTAATTCAAATGTCTGACAAAGGAAAGCACAAATAAATTATTTTCACATCAGTTTATAACACCCAAAAAGGTAATTTAAGAATTTGAGGCCATTTTACAGCTCCAATGTTGCGCGAGATAGTAAAATTATACTGTAAGTTGAAAAGACAAACACCAATTTCTAACTAGTTTTGATTTGACCCTGTACCGGTGAACATGGCTCAAGAAGAACTATGTCCAAAAGATACTCCTTCTGTAACCATTCTCTGTAAACGTCCTCTGTAACCATGGGTAGGCCGCAAAGACAAGTTTGGCATCCATTTCCAAGCATTAATTTCAAACTGAGTGTTTTTGAAATTTTGTCTAAAATCCATATATTGAGTTTTTGTCATTTTAGTAACCAAATCTTTCCAAGATAAGAATGGACGAGGATAATAAAAAACTAATCTCTTACTAGGTAATATAAGAGTTTTCAAGTTAATGTCTCAGCCACACTTGTTTTGTTTTTAGGATACTTAAAAACATAAATTGGTTTCGTTAACTAAGGCAATTAAAATGTAATCTTGAAATTTTTTTCATAGTTAAAAATACAACTTTTAGAATCAGACCTTTTTTTATTTTTAATATTATTGACTGCTTTGTCATACTTATAAGCTGAATAGGATCAAAACAGTAGACACATCTCTTAGAAATATTTACAAAGTTCGATGCTCATGGATATTGGGAGCATTATTGGAAGGGTGTTTTTTCTGCTAAAAATAATATTTCTAATGCAGGAAGGTGTACAATATTTCAATTTTGGAACTAACATACCAACTTAATAGGGTCCCGATTCAACAAGACCCAGGTCTGACCGTTGAACATTGTTTCAGTATTCTACGCGTACTTAGATGAAATTTAGTCTCTTAATTTTACTAAATTTGTTAAATCGCTTAATTGTAATTATAGTTTTCCCTTATTAAGTCAACCTAGTTATATATTTTTTTATTTTTGGTTACCATGGGCAGTGGCTCGTCTTTTACTTTGTAGCTGCCGCTACGACTATGATTTGATCAACGGTCTTATTCTTCTGTTTATTCGTTCATTTCATCCATTTCTTTTTTTTACCACTCCTCCAAAGAAGGGACTAACTGTAAGATCAACGTACGCTTACCTTGTTTATATATTTGTTTCCGCTTATCACTTTTTACGGAAAATCCAACCAATGACTTGATTTCTATTAATTTTATCCATTTCTCACTATGTTTCTTTTTTAACTCCCAAAGGTATAATTGTCCTAGTGAATTTTAGGACACTACTAATTCCATGATGTTTGAGGTTCCATTCATTCTATGGAAAATCGAAACCTTGCAACTCCAGTACTTCTTGCAAATGCGCAAAGGTCCCAGGGAAGCTTTCTAGCGGGCTTGTGTAATGTCTCTTTACCTCTGATTACTTTATGGTAGAATTATGTATGATGGATGGCTTACATTGCGGCTCGGGGAATGAATTTTTGCGTGGACTTGTACTGTTCCCTAAGGGATGCCGTTTGTTTGATAAATTTTATTTCTCTGGATTGAACGATCGCTTTTATCCAAAATCTAATTGAAAAGCTGACCGTTTCTAAACAGTATTTTTTTCAGGCTCTTCTGTTTAGGTCAAAAATGAAATCTTCAAAGACAAAATCATCAAAGATGAAATATCTGTTGGTATCTATCAGTATATTGTTTTGTCTGGAGGGGTCCGGCGTATTCCTTTCGAAAAATATTCCCATAAATGTACCCCCGCAGAAAATTTTTCTCGAAAATTCGCGGGTAAAAAATTCCTCTCGCCCTCCCGCGAAAAATTCTTGCCAGACAGTTTCTCCCTTTGAAAATTCCCTACGAAAAATTTCATCCTGAGAGTTCACTTTGAAAATACTCCCCACATGTAAAATTGAGCAGCAAATAGGGGATTAACGCAAAGAAAATAATAGAGAAAAGAATGGATTCTAGAAAACTTACCTATAGGCGTATTCAAAAATAAATAATGAATATGTTTTTTAGAATCAAATAGTTCGTGGTAATGAACTGTAAGTAAGGAGTGACTCGGTACAATAATAAAACAAAACTAAAAAAAAGGGGATTTGGTTAATAATTAATGCAGCAACAAAAGTGGCTGTTCGTACCGATTCCAAATATATAAAGTTAAGTTCAATGCTACGCATCAAACGCTACAAGCCTGAGAAAATATACTTGGTTTTCAAAAAATAGCGAAAACTCCCGGGAAGGAAAGTGATCATAGTGAAAATCACACCATTAGATTCAGCTTTAAAGAGAACCTTACTATGGAGGTTTTGCACTTTTACCTACTAAAATTTATTCTGCAATTTTTTTCCCAGGATCAAGGATCACGGATGTTTGTTTCTTTGTTTTGTTTTCGTTTTTCCCCAGGTATAATCGTATCGAGCCGATGGTCCGAAAAGATCGTGAGAGGGCTTTATTGAATGAAAACTAGAAGTTCTAGAGCCCTATTAAAGTGACCAGAAGATTATGCCACGGGAAACATGTCTTTTTCCACCATTTTATGGCATCTTACTAAGATGTTCCCCATGGAGAACCAAATTGCTATCAATTAAAAATTCTGTGATAGCCAATCGATTTAAAAGTATCTAAAAAACTATGTATCGAACTTCCAGTTTCGGAGGAACTAATGGCGCACAGTTGCGTATTCGTTCCATTTTGTTTGGAGTGGGCTGAAACTACATCTGACTCTGCAGGCAACACTAAAGATATAGTTTTTATTTTGTAACTAATTTTGTAACTCTTGTAACTAATGCTTTTTCAGCTAAAAAGAAGCTCTATTCTAACTACAAGACACCCTCCGGAGATTGAGAACCTGTAGCTCAACATTACATTTAAATCTGTCCAAAACAGAGCCAGAAGCTTGCAGTACTGTTACCTTAGATCTTTATTGCAGGCGAAAAGCACCAAAATAATTATGTCTCTCATGCTCTTTAATATAGCTTGATTACACAAGCGGAATTTTTCCTCGCAACACTGCTGATTTGCTTGAAATCCCAGATATCGGACGAAAATTTCGTAAATTAAAATGAAAAGATATGACCACTCAAATAGGCCAGTATGAGGTAATCGATGGCAGAAGTTTCGAATATGAACATGCAACTAACCTAAGTTGTACCGTAGTGTTCCTAGGCGCTTCGGAATCAAGATGGTGGTCGAAAAATACAAGCTTTTTTAAAACAAGAAGTGTTCACTGAATTGAATTCCACCGTTTTGAAAAAATGTCTATATTGTTTCTAATTTTTGTTTGTTTGAACATAGTAACGATGAAACTGACCGCTAGATGACAGGTTGAACGGAAGCAGTCGACATGGAGGCAAATTTAAGCCGTTTACAATGTGTGATTTTAGCACTAGCGAGCGTTTTTTTATATTAATATTATTATTGCGAATATCAGGTTTTTAATGTAAACTAGATGTATTTTTTTATTTAGTTTAGCATCAAAATACTTCTTTTCTTATCATTATTAAAAAAAAACAGACGGAATTCCAGATATTATTACTTTAGTCCATTCCTACTTTCATATACCAGTGCCATCGATTACCTTAGACTAGCCTATTTGAGCCGTCATGTCTTCTCATTGCAACAGACTCGACTTTTCGTTCGCCATTTTGAATTTGAGGCACCTAGCGGAACTAAGGTACCAATTAGGTTATTTTTACTTTCATATTACGAACCTATGCCATCGATTAACCCTTACTAGCCTATTTGAACGGCCATGTCTTCTCATTTTGACAAGCTCGTATTTTCGTCCGCTATTTTGGATTTAGGCAACTAATGGCAATACGGTACAACTTAGGTTATTTTTAAGTTCAGATTCAGAACCTCTGCCATCAATTACCTCATAATAGCTTATTTAAACCGTCATGCCTTCTCATTTGGATAAACTCATATTTTCGTCCGCCATCTTGGATTTCAAGCGACATATTGGCGTTCCGAGGAAAATTTCGCTTGAGCACTCGAGCCTTATTAAAGAGCATACTCAAAAATACATCTCAGTCAATTTTGGTGCTTTCCTCAAAGACGGAAGTATTTTGGTGTTTTTCGACGCTTTTCACCCTCACTACTTAGAACAAAATAAGTAAGGTTGAGAAGTTTGCAAAGAACTGGAAAGGGCTTTATAGTACAAGTCAGTTGAAAGGTGGCTCTAGTGGTTTATCAGAGTTTGTATTCAACGAATTTTGGAAACCATGGATGCATCAGTAACTGCAACCTATGTAGTTCTTTATCTCTGTATTTTTAGAAAAATCATTCTATGCAAAAAATTATTTGATAGTGATTCAGCAATGTTAATTACATTACCTCCATTAAACTTCAATGGTAATCTTAGCACAAAAACAAATTTCCCTTATTTTCGGAAAATAGACCGAAACCTCTCGAAAACGGCATTAGACCGAATAAAAAGTACACCAATGAAGTTGCCATGGTCGAAAACCCCTAACCGGAGGCATACAGTCCCCACCCCAAAAACCAAAGAAATTCATGTTGTAGCATAGAAAGTGCAAGCAATCCAATGTGCTAGAACCACTAATGGAACACTCGAAACAAGAATGTGTCTAAGTGACAAGTTCAAAGTTTGAACCTCAGTTTGTTTTCCATTTTATCCAAAGCTGTTCTGCTTTTGTATTTGAAAGAAAAGTTTGTTCCTTTGATTTCGTACTCTATTGTTCAATAGATTGAGTTGGCAAGAACGAAATACCCGTGTCCTCTAATAGGTTTTAGGATCGCCTGTACAGTCGGGGTCGTATTGTATGCGCATGTATTTGATTAAAAATAAGATGGATTCGTGGAATCTGGATGGTTTCAAGGTGGTTTATTTATGCAAGCTTGGGAATTACACCATATAACTAGCGCAGTATAGATGCAGGGTGCAAAATATTAAAAAAGATAAATGAAAAAAAATAGCTGTTAAAAAAGCTGTTTTTATAAGAAAATAGCAGTTTTCTGTTTCTCAAAAAAAGAACAGAAAGTAGAAACAGGTCGTGTGTTTTTTACGAGCCTGTTTCTATTTCTGTTTTTTTTTTTTTTCGTCTGTTTTTTTCCTTTTCTGGTTTTCTGAAAAACAGAGTTGTGCCGATACTTTTTGTGAATATAGAAATGGCGAAACTGCTGTCATGTGTTAAGGCTAATGCAACTGCATAAGAATCTGCTGTGATTATCTCTAGACTTCAGATTTAATAGTAAGCCAATTTTTTCACACTTTTCTAATTTTTCTAGTTGTTTATAGTTTTTCAATTCTTTTATTCCTATTTTGGTTTCGGCACACAAAAAACTAAACATTTTGAAGCGATTTTTTTTTTTTATTTTATGTGAAAATAAACCAAATATCTGGTGATATTATCTCTGTTCAGCATTTAATGTTCTATCTAAATATGGTAGTCATCAAACAGTTGGTGGTAACAACCTATAAGTAGGGGGGAACGCGGCTCAATAGTAACCGAAACTCTAAGAAACAATAATATATCAAAAGGATTGGCTTATGATGCTGGTTTCAAATATATAGGATTCATTCATTTCAGTGGTATCCTTCAAATACTACGAGCCTGAGAAAATATGCTTAATTTAAAAAAAATGTTAAAACACTCCCTAAAAATCTCAAAAAATCTTAACGAAAATAACAACATCAGACTCGGCGTATCAGAGAAAGCAACTGTAGAGGGTTGAAGCTTCTATCTGTAAAAATGTAAACTTTACCAGAAGATGTATTTTTCCCCAGGAGAAATATTCCGGATGCGCGTTTATTTGTCGGTTTTTCTTTTTCCCATGGGATTATCATGTCAAACTAATTGTGCAAAAAAATCTCGAGAGAGGATTCATTCGAATGGGAAATAAAAGTTCTACTACCCTTTTCAAGTGAACAAAAAGATTGGATGGCAGCTATTTTCCCCCAAAATCGTTTGGTCAAAACTTTGAGATACTATGGTCATTTTGTTCAGCATAGTCGAGAGACCCAACAACTTCGCCTTTGAAGTTAATTTAACCTCCCACAGTCCCAGAGATGTTAAGGGTTATTGTCTGGGATAAATTTTTGACCAAATTGAATTGTATAGATAATCTTTCCGGGGAAAGGGGAGATTTATCCGTGGAGGTGGATCCGGATTTCCTGACATTTTAAAAACCATTTGAACTAAAATATATAAGAAAATTTTCATCTGAAAGTAGGCCTAAGGAGCAAAATTAAAACGTACAAAAAATACTACATATTTGACGGGGTTCGCCCCCTTTTCAACACCTCGTTCTTTACGCATAAGTTTGAATTTAGTCCATAACAATTTGTAAGCTTTTTCCGCAATATCAGCAGTAAGTGTTTTCACCTATGGGTTCCAATCCAGTGCTTTGTCTCTAAACCCTATTCAGTAAAAGGCTTCATTTACTACGCGGATCCATGCCCTACTTGAGCCTGAAAACGAAGCTAAAACCAACTTTGGCTCGCAAATTTTTACAACGAAATTCTATTTCGTTTTTTTCTCCGAAAATTTCTCTAATGTTGAAGACTTTTAAGACTTTAAGTCCTCGAAAACTCCCTGAATTTTTAAGACTTTTTCCTCAATTTTAAGATTCGATAGCGGAAGCACTACATAGAGCCTGAGTTGAATAGCCGTGTGATGTTTTATATTCATTGGACACTTTTCAGCCAATCATCTCGCTATGGTGGTAAATGCTGTAAAATTACAGTTGGGATAACTAAGAAGAATTTCACTTCTAGTTTTAGTTTAGGTATTTTCTGGTAGTGCCCGATATGTACGCTCCTGCTCCGACTCGAATGCCTGCCGAGGTATTCACTGGCAGGTCCAGGGGGTCGGGGGAACCCTGCCCCCAAGATTATTTCCGGCGCCCTCATTGCGTGTTTTTTCACTCATTTTTTTAAAAGAAACTTGTCAATTCGGTCAAGTATTGTCACTTTTGTCACATTGCCCCCCCCCCCTCCAATATTTTGCTCTAGATCCACCATTGGTAATATTCAGAGCTAGTTTTGAGTTATACTAAGGCATTGCCCCTGCTTTCGAGAGTAACCCCATCTTCAATATTACCCTAAAGGCTTAGTCTACAGGCATTAGCCTAGTTAGCCTATAATTATAGCCAATAGCTTTTTTTTGGACAGTAGAAAAGACTACTGATGGCTTGCTATATTTATTCAGCTGTGGTTTTTACCTTCGTACAAGTGGCTTACATTATTCCGTTCCAACAACAGTGGCACCTACCCTCATGCCCCCGGTTTGGGAGGATTTGGGAATATACTTAGCCTATATTAATAGCGTGTAGAGACTAGGATTTTAACCATGAATTTAAACAATTTAAATATGATTTAGAAAATTTTTAGCGTAAGCATTAACCCTGCCCCGTTTCTTACAAAATTTCACCCTGATTTGTGGACTTCTTGATTAAGGAGAATTTTGAAGACTTGTAATACGTTACATCAGATTCCGTTATTCAAAAGAATATAAAGAATAACATTGCGAGAAATAATCTTGGAATATTTCTTCATTTTAGTTGAAGCAGGTGGAAAATTTAGGGAGTTGATTGGAATTTCCAAGGTGGAAACTATTATCAGCAAATTCGTGATTTTTCAGTAATTTTGAGTTTGAAAAAAAAAGAAGAATTTTCCCCGTGTTAGGGTGAATTTTGTTCAATCATGAAGTAAGAATAAGAGGCAGCAAATTTTCAAATTGAGCTTAGATATTGGAATTCGGAGGACTATTTGTTATAATCCTCAAGGTTGGAAATTTTGTAGCAAGTTAGTCGAATTTGGTATAAGTTGGAGCAGCTAATATCTGAGAGACAGATCTGTGGGCCAGACCTTTACGAGCTCAGGCAACATGTTGTATACTGTTATGCCAAAATAAATGTTAAATAAATGTTATGTAATGGCATAAGAATAGCTGTGCCAAAGATTCTAATCTGGAGCAGTGGAGGATCAAAGTGGGCTCATGGTCTCTCTAAAGCTTCTCGCATCTTTCAACTTTAACTTTTTAGCAAAAGACTCAGTAATATCTGACCTTGTTTAAATGATAAATGTAGAATTATTTTTAATTATTCTACGGTCCCTTCAGGAGCTCCCTTTTTCTTTATCGCAATTACCGGCTTCAAATTTATCGGCTTCAAGGAGTATCCTGAGTCAGTGGAAAATGAAAATGATGAATATCAGAGACTTATTGGTGATTTTCAACTTTTGCAGCAAGAAATTTTGGGCCAAAGGAATAGAGTGGATGAATTCCCAGAGGCGTTTACTAATTCGGACCCTCAACTATTTTCCGCACTAAAGTATCCGAATTTACTTGAAGTCTGGTAGGGGAGCCCCTACAGCCAAGGAGGTGCTAATCTAGAAATTTTAGACCATTGAAAAGTCCAACTCAGGTGCAAGTGGGCTTCAAAGTTTCATTTTTCAGGGATTTTCATCTATCACAAAGGAAGAATCGTAGAGATTATTGATCCTTGGGGATGAGTGGATACATTTCGGTTATAGTTTGTTTACTTTTATTCAGTTCCTAGGTTTTAGAGTATGAAAATTCGTGTTCATTCAAGTGGCTACACAACCATTTTAGATTACGAGACAGCACAGTGACCTAGTAAAGTGTTTATGCAGCCATCAAACTAAGATGGCCACATAAAATCAAGCCTTCTTTTTTATTATCATCAATTACCTGTAAAACAATTAATAGCTGTTCTGTTTCAAGATAAAGTAACATAGTCTTGACTTTTACAAGGTGCATTTAGAAATAATAGAAAAGATGGTATTATATTTTGTGGCGAAGAAACAAAGCATCAGCTTATTTTCAGTGTGTAATTAAAAACTAATAACATTGATTGGATGTCTATAGTATTTGAAACCACCTTTAAGGAATGTTTAATCATTTCTTTTGACGAAGAAGAAGAAATTATGCTTGGGACACGCTATTTTTAAAATTTTGTGGCTATGGCAACTAAGATATTTAGCTGACGATGAAGCAACAAAATCAAAGTATTGCTGCTGCAGCACTTCTGTCAGTGAAACCGACCAATGTACTGCAACAATTCTTACTGCCGTGGCTGCGTACATCCGGTTACTTTATGATTCATTTTGACTCAATTATCAAATAATTCGAAATAAGCTAAATCAGCTATCCCAAACAGGGTAGCAATTGGATGAAACTACAAATAGAGTATTTTGTGAATTTATAGGACTTTAAAGAGGGAGGTATCCAAAGTTGCCAAATATGCATTTTTAGACCAGAAGCTCTTAAATCATCAAGGAAGGGGAAGGGATTTTTTTGTGTTAACTGAATTAACTATTAGCTATATTATAAGGGCGACATTCTATATTGCTGTTCATTTTTTGCCAAAGGCTGCCATACTTCAGTTTGTGATTTTGCCATTCTGTCTTTTCTGATGCGTATTCACCTTTTTTATTTTCATTTTATTTTTGTTCTTTTTTTTTAATCAAGTCGTCAAGTAACAAAATTTGGAAGGGCCAGATCGTGTAAAGAGTTAGCTTTCTACTTTCGAACATATGATTAAAAATTAATAATCATGAAATCACAGAGAGGGATGATATTAATTGGACGCGGCACATACAGGAACAAGCGAATTTCCTACTGTCTACTATCCAGGTGAATCAGGATGTGACTAAAAGGTATAATTTCGAGGTAACCGACTTTACTAGTCAGTTTTTTTATGTATCACAATCTTAGTCTTTTTTATATCAAAAGCATTTTAAGAGAAAGTCAGTGACGCTTTGTCTGTGTTGCCCATAAGCAGATGCCTCTAAAGGGTTTCTATTTCATTCCGGCCTTAAGAGACTTCTTTTGAACGTCGTTTGTTTAATTCATTCTTTACTGAGTCATTAAATGTCAATGGAGATCCCTTGTGTTTGCGATAGACTGCGAAGGAATTTTTAATTAGCTATAGATATTACATGCTTCTTGTTATCTCTAAGATAACAATATTTTGGAGCAAGTGCATAGATACAGTTGAATAGTTGTACTAAAAGGAAGAAGTTTGACCGAACCATCTCATAAATGGGGTGCAATATATCGAAAAAGGTTGAAACACCTAATGAGAACACTAACAATGATGTTAGTGAAGCTAAAGCCAAAGCTTCAGTAAAAATTAAGTTCTATGAGTTTACTTTTACAGTTTCAAACAAGTTCTGGGAGAAACTCTTTGATCGAGAAAAGTTCGAAAGTGTTTCGAAGAAGCTGGCCCAGCTCGCTGAACAAACTCTGGCTAACAATGGAGACATTTATATTCAAGATACTGATGGTTCGCCCTATAAGGTAGTAAATTCATTGTATTCTTTTTTAAAGCTACCATGGTAACTTTGGTTTTTTCTAAGCCAGCCTTGATTAACTTAACGTTGTAATTAACTGCAATCAAACAGTGTAGTATGGAGCGACCCGGCTCAATAGTAACCAAAACTCTAAAAAATGGAATTTTGATACCAATACCTACATCAAAAGAATTGCATTTTAATGCTGATTTTAAATATATAAGTTTCATCAAGTTTAGTCTTACCCATCAAAAGTTACGAGCCTGAGAAAATTTGCGCTATTTTAGAAAATAGGGGGAAACGCCCCCTAGAAGTCATAGAATCTTAACGAAAATCACATCATCAGATTCAGCGTATCAGAGAACCCTACTGTCGATGTTTCAAGCTCCTATCTACAAAAATGTGGAATTTTGTATTTTTTGCCAGAAGGCAGATCACGGATGCGTGTTTATTTGTTTTTTTGTTTTTTTTTTCCCAGGGGTGATCGTATCGACCCAGTTGTCCTAGAATGTTGCAAGAGGGCTCATTCTAACGGAAATGAAAAGTTCTAGTGCCCTTTTTAAGTGACCAAAAAAATTGGAGGGCACCTTGGCCCCCTCCCACGCTAATTATTTTACCAAAGTCAACGGATCAAAATTCTGAGATAGCCATTTTATTCAGCGTAGTCGATAAACATTATAACTATGTCTTTGGGGACGACTTACTCCCCCACAGTCCCCATGGGAGGGGCAACAAGTTACAAACTTTGACCAATGCTTACATATAGTAATGGTTATTGGGAAGTGTACATGCGTTTTCAGGAGGATTTTTTTGGTTGGGGGAGGGGTTGAGAAGAGGGGGATATGCTGGGGGAACTTTCCATCGATAATTTGTCATGGGGGAAGAAAATCTCCATGAAGGGAGCGCAGGATTTACTAGCATTATTTAAAAACACATTGAAAAAATAAATATGAAAAAGTTCTTTCAGCTGGAAGTAACGAACAGCATTAAAACTTAAAACAAACAGAAATTTTTACCCATTTGAGGGGCTCACCTCCTCCTAATACCTCGCTCTTTACGTTAAAGTATTTTTAGTAATTATAACTATTTATTCTACGGCTTTTGTGATTCTGGGGTCATTCTTTATGAATTGGGACAAAATTTAAGCTTTAGTGTAAAGAGCGAGGATCTGACAAGGGGGCGAACCCCCTCATATATGTAATAAAAATATGAGAATACAAAAGTTCTTTACGTAAGCTAATTTATAAGTTACGTAAATCTTTTACTAATAAAAATATTCGTAAAAAATTAAAAGTTCTAGTTGCCTTTTTAATTAACCAAAAAATCGGAGGGCAACTAGGCTTCCTCCCCCGCTCTTTTTTTCTCAAAATCATTCGATCAAAATTATGAGAAAGCCATTTAGCCAAAAAAAAAAATACAAATTTCGTTTTAATTATTCCTCTGCGGAGAGCCAAAATCAAAACATGCTTTGATTCAAAAACGTTCAGAAATTAAATAAAAAAAAACAAGTTTTTTTAACTGAAAGTAAGGAGCGACATTAAAACTTAAAACGAACAGAAATTACTTCATATATGAAAGAGGCTGCTTCCTCATCAACGCCCCGCTCTTTACGCTAAAGTTTTTTACTGTTTTAAAAAGAAGTATTGAGAGACAGAGTCAAACTTTAGCGTAAAGAGCGGGGCGTTGATGAGGAAGCAGCCTCTTTCATATACGAAGTAATTTCTGTTCGTTTTAAGTTTTAATGTCGCTCCTTACTTTCAGTTAAAAAAACTTGTTTTTTTTTATTTAATCTGCTTTAGGATAGATGCATGATTTCACGGATATATTGCTGCGTTTACTATGTAGAATTTTTTCTACATACACAGTAATCTTTTTCTTAGGACATTCTGTTGTTTTTTAAGTTTATCCAGGAGCATGTCCTCCCCCGATTAGAAACCCTGATTAGAAACTGTGTATTACCAAAATGTGACTTTTAGCAAAACTTTGCTGATGATTAGTACTGGAAACGTGAAGGATGAGCTGGCCTCGTGTGCCACGTGTGGATAGAAACTTGGCTCCGTGTCTAACTTTTATCTTGTGTCAACAAGTAAACATGATTTTGATTTTAAAGCAAAAGGTTAGTCTTATCAGAGTTTCAAAAAACTGTGAGAAAATATAAAGAAATTAACGTTTAATTTTTTCCAGGATATTTTATTATTATTATTATTATTTTTATTATTTTACAAAGCTACCGTGACAACATTTTATTTTCCTTAAAAATTCATGAGAACCTAAGTAACAACTGCACACAAATTAGTGACCCATCTTCCCCGAATGATAATTGCGAACGAACACTAAACCCAGTTTGAGACAACCAGTTTATCCATAAGGGCATAAAGAGAACAATTAATGAGAAATGGAGTTATTTCAAACACAAGTTTTGAAATTAGCTACTCACAAGCCGTATAAAAGCCCAGGGTCGCAAATCAAAACATTGCAGGCAAAGAAAGCCATAGGATGATTCATAGATCCGTAGGATATCTAATGGGTCGATATCTACCAAAAACAAAGTTTGAATCGAGGTCTTGAATATGTGGAAAGTATTTACTTTCAGATATAGCTGTACACAATGGCGGAGATTCACGGAAATTGGGGAGGGATGGTAAAACGAATTTGTCAAAATTTAGGGAGGGGGAGCAATTTTCACAATTTTTCTATAGAAAAAAATTAAACTATGGTACTTGTATGATCTACGCCCTATCGCTCTAGTTGTTCATTATAGCATTGCAGAACAGGTTTTCTTTTTAGTTTCTTTCAGCTTAGCGTGAGACAAGGCAAAGAGAAATGACAGAATAGATGGAAAATATATAATTTGGGCTATATATTTGCATATTAAGGGGGAGGTAAAATATTGAACAGTGTCAAGCTAGAAAACAATTCTTACTACATAATATGTTGAATAAGTGTACCAAACACAATGGGGATGCAGACCCACTATACTTTACCCCCCACCCCACCGTGTAATGTGCAAATATAACCCAAATTTGTTTTTAAAATACTATGTTTTTACCATACTTAGGTATATTTCATTAAAATTAGCGCCAGAAAAACATATCAGAAGAATATTAGTTAGCATAGAGATCATTCAAGTACCAAAACTATCTCTATAAAAAAAGGCATTTTTCAAAATTTTTAGGGGGAGGCGTGAAAAGTCTAAACCTTTCCAGGAAAATATTACATGCACGAGTCAGATTAAATTGATAACCAATTCGCATTCATCGTTTTCAGTCGAATGTGACCACTTTTAGAACAGGAGTAGTGACGCCTTATAGCTTTTATTAGACACATGGCCACTACTCCTTTCTTCCTTTAATAATTTAAGTTGAACGGTGATCCCCTCAGGACGTAGGTTATGGGTTTTTAATTTTCTAAGAGATGAAGATGTCTTACGTCATAGGCTTTGCATGTTACATAATAGAAAATGTATAAAAACCTTCAGGGGCTTCTTTACCCAAGGATTTATAATTTTATTACATAATAGAGTTTAGGTGTTACATAATAAAATTTGTATGTTACGTAATGGGACTTGTTAGACGGCCAGGAAAAAGCTATTACGTAATAGGGTTTGTTTACTTTTGGTTGTTACGTAATAGGATCTGTTAGAGGGCCAGAAAAATAAATATTACGTAATAGGGATCGTTTATTTTTGTTTCTACGTAACAGGACGTGTTTACTTTTGGTTGTCACGTAAAAGGGAATGTTAAAGTCCACTAGTCAAGGTGGGTTTTTTCATCAAGATATTTTTCTTCAAAACCATTTTTAAGACATTTTTCTCCAAGGCGTTTTAAAGACGTTTCAAGGTATTTCAAGACTGTTTTTAAGATATTTTTTCTTCAAGAAGTTTTTCAAGATGTTTCAGGACATTTCAAGACGTTTTTAAAATATTTTTCTTCAAGACGTTTTTCTTATTGTGTTCTGTAGTCCTTACCTAATAGTTTCTCTCTCTGATTCTTAAGAACTTACAAAGGCAAGGTGGGAAAACCTTCAGGGCCCGTTAGTGGTGAGATCTTCAAGACATTGGACCCTAATGAGCAATTACAGCGGGACCCTTAGCATTCAATTTCACCGAGCCCCCTAACCTAACCACCCGGGGTTCCCAGCATCCAATTTCACTGGGGGCCTAGCATCCAGTTCCATCGGGGGCCCTATGCGGGGGACCCTAGGGATCATAGCAATCAATAGCATCGGGAGAACCCAAGCAACCAATTCAAACGGAGGCCCTAGCAACCCATTCCATCGGAGTCCAAGCAGTCAATTTCAATGGGGCCCTAACCTCCATTCTCACCGGTAGCTGCTAAGCTAACCAGAGAGTCCCTAAGATCCAATTCAAC
Source organism: Artemia franciscana (assembly GCF_032884065.1). Taxonomy (NCBI): domain Eukaryota; kingdom Metazoa; phylum Arthropoda; class Branchiopoda; order Anostraca; family Artemiidae; genus Artemia; species Artemia franciscana. The sequence continues at coordinate 19,033,024 of NC_088875.1, read as the reverse complement.
TGGGGCCTTAGTGAGCACTTCCAACGGGGGTCCTAGCTACCAATTTCACCGACAAGAGATATTTCAAGATGTTTCAAGATTTCTATGGATGTCATGTAATAGAGGAATGTTTACTTATTTTAAGGATGATGCAATCCCGCTTGATATACTATACTTTATTGCCCGTGGGGAATCCTCTGTTGTACCTGAGCACAACACATACGTGGAATGTTACGTAAGACAGTGCACACGTGGGATGGGACGCAATCTTACACTTGGGTGCTACGTAATGACGGGAGCACACGTTGGTTCCACGTAATGACAATGCTTATTTGGGTGCCTGCATAATACTTTAAGAGATTTTTTCTTTCAATACTTTGTTCCCCTCAGGGAACCTTTATAATCTAGTTATTTTTGTCCTCAATAGGATTTGAAACAAGATTCTCCCTCGATGGAATTGTGCCTTGGGCACTTGAACCAGCAAACTATTCATAATAAATTGACTCAGGTAATGCATTCTATATGATAACCTATTGCAAGCAAGGAGAATCTCGTGTTCTCGCATACTAAAGCGATTAAAAGGTTTGCATGTCTCCAACCCTTTCCACATTAGAGGACAAACATCTCAATGCTATTTATTTTTTCTATATAGATATACCTGCAGGTTACAGCATTATTAATTTTCTAAGTTGAACTAGGCAGGCCAAGTTACATAGCAGATGTTAAACAGCGATGGCGTTAAATATTTCATTGCGTAAACGATTATGTATTGAAGTTATATGCTTGAACTAATAGTCTAAAGAATGAAGAGTTTTGTACATAAAAATTTTATTTGTAAAAAAAAAACTTTATAAAATCATAAAATCACAGAAAAAGCAGTTAAAACTCAACAAACGGTAAAAACAAACCATTAAAAACTTATAAAGGATAAAATATAAGCAAGAAAACATGAAGTCATAGAAAAATCAGTCAAAACTTAACAAATAGATAAACAAAACGTGAAAAAAACTGATATAGGATAAAATACAACAAAATCCAAGCGTAAATTGAAAAAAGACCAAACCTAGCAACCAATTCTAGAGTGGGGCTTCTTATTAAAGCCAAATTTAATCCATATTAAAAGGCATTTCTGAGAGGTGTTAGTGGCAATTCCACGTTTCTTTGAGACAAAACTGTGCATATTTCACGCCAGCGTGACAACATACAACTGACCCACTCCATAGCGTGCAACTTCAGCAGAGCCCCCTAACATCCAAATCCAGCGGGAGACTCCTAGTAACCAATTCCAGAGGGTAAAGTTTGTTATTAAAGACAAATTTAAACCAGATTGAGGGATTCCTGAGAGGTTTTAATGAAAATGCTACATTTCTTGTATCCAAGGCTATGCATATTCACGCCATCGTAATAATATGCGCTTAGCACACTCTACCAAGCCATTCCAGAAGGGGAGGGTTGTTATTAGAGATAGATTTAAACCATATTAAGAGTTGTTTCTGAGATTTCTTAATGAAAAACCTTCATTTCCTTTACTGGGTATTAGATTTCAATCCCCCTCACAACTGACAAATTCTTTTAACACATCCCAGCTTAACTTTAAGCTGTGAAACAGATTAGTCCAAGCAGATCAAATCACCGTGTCACACTACGGATGAAACACGGCACCCTCAGCCACCCCTCAACGTTATGGCCTCCACAGCAATTCTTGCCCCCGTGACAATGTGTGCTATCCTCCGTGACAAGCTTATAGTACGAATTATCATTCCTAAGACATTTTCCAGACATTTTCTTAATAAAATTATGCTCTAAGTCCATTGGTTCGTGTTTTTCCAAGCCACCCCTCAATATAATACCCTCCATGGCAGCTCAAGTCACCTTGCGTTAATTTCCTGGATCGTGGTATCCCTGTGATATATATTACCATTCCTAAGACATTCTCGAAATACTATCTAGCGTAGCAAGGCACGGTAAGTTAACCTAAATGAACCTAACTATAATGCAATTACAATTATTTGAATCTTGGTAAATTCCCTCTTCATGTGTATCTAACTCTAAACACTTGCGATAGTAAAAATGTATCGTCTTCTATGAGTGAAAATGTATGGATGTTTTGTAAGAAGTATTTTCTATTTTGTAAGAACCGTTCGTGATTGTCTAGGATATATTTTCGTTTTGTAAGAATTGTTTTTGCTTCGTAAGAAGATTTGGTAAAATTCTAGTTAATTGACTTCTTGCTATCTCGCCAAGTTTCATCCCGATCCCTTCACTCTAAGCGTTTTGCATGATTTTAGGTTCACCTCATCAACCCCCCCCCAATGTCACTAGATCCAGTCGGGATTTAAAATAAGAGCTTTGAGACACGATATCCTTCTAAATATCAAGTTTCATTGAGATCCGATCACCCGTTCGTAAGTTAAAAATACCTCAGTTTTTTTAATTTTTCAGAATTACCCCCCCCCCCAACTATCCCAAAGAGAGCATATTCGTTCCGGTTATGTCAATCACGTATCTAGGACCCACAAAGTTTCAATTTTTCCCGCCAAGTTTCATCCCGATCCCTCCACTCTAAGTGTTTTTCAAGATTTTAGGTTTCCCCCTCCCAACTTCCCCCCCAACGTCACCAGATTCGGTCGAGACATAAAATAAGAGCTCTGAGACACGATATTTATTTATTTATTTATTTATTTATTATTACGAATAGCGGTAAGCATCAATGCTTGTCGCAAAAACACAAAAACACAAAATCATAATACTAATCTAAAGTAAATTGGCAACGACAAACTAAACAGCAAAAAATTCTGAATAACACGAAAATACACAACAAAAGCGTCTAAATAAAAAGGCGTATTTACTAATGCACTCTTAAAAATTCGGACACTCTCTGCCTCGACAACCTCCAAAGGCAAACCATTCCATGGTCCGGCAACTCTACTAACGAAAGATAATTGACCAATTTTTTTCAGTGGTTTTGGGGGATATAATTTATAATCATGCTGACGAGTAGACTGATAATGGCTAAATTTAAGAAATAAATTTGGATCAACATCATCCACTCCTTTAATTATACGAAACACATTTACAAGGTCATTGCGACGTCTACGAAACTTCAACGACGGGAGTTGAAGCCTAGAAAGTCTCTGCGGATAGGGAAGGCGCTGAAGGTATGGGACCAATCTAGTTGCCCTTCTCTGAACCTTCTCTCTCCTATGCTCATCCGTTAGACTTAATGGAAACCAAACAGAAGCATTATACTCAAGAAGAGGGCGGGCCATTGATTTATATAGTAGTAAGAAATTACGAAGGTTAAACCTACTGAAGCTTCTCTTTATAGACGATAAACGGTAATTTGCATTCTTTACAATTTCCGAAACATGCTTATCAAATATCAATTGGGTATCAAAGTAAACGCCAAGGTCACGCACTATTTCGTTAGAAGGGATTCGTATGCCAGACAGCTGGTAAGTATGCACAGGTGGGAGTTTACGAGCATAGTGTAAAACAACACACTTAGAAGGGTTTATGAACATGGAATTAGATTCGCACCAATAAGTTAGAGAGTCAAGATTCTCCTGTAAAAGTTGCACGTCGTTTTGGTCTCGTACTCGTAGATAAAGTTTTACATCATCCGCGAACATCTTGACAGTAGAATGCTGAACAGAGGAAGGCAGATCATTAATAAATAAACAAAATAAAATTGGACCTAGGCAGCTACCCTGGGGGACTCCGTTTAACACATCAATTGAGGATGACATAGCTTCACCAACAACAACCTGCTGAGTTCTTCCATTTAGATAATCAGCAATAAATGCAATTGTTTTTTTACCCAATTTATAAACTGCATATTTTTTAAGAAGGATGGGTATTGAAATTTTGTCGAATGCCTTCGAGAAGTCGATATAAATGCAGTCAAAGGGTATAGCTAAATCGGCAAAACGTTGAAAACCCAAAATAACCTCAAGAAGCTGAGTATTACAAGACCTATTTTTTTCGAAAACCATGCTGAGCAGGATTCCAAAGACGATTTTCATCAAAATACTTTTGAACACGTAAAACAATCAACTTTTCCATCACTCGGCAAAAAATAGACGTAATTGAAATCGGCCAATAATTTTTAAAATCCGACTTGGAGCCACTTTTGTGAAGTGGCTTTACCAAGGCCTTCTTCCACCCTGAAGGACACAGTCCATGCGCCAAAGATAAGTTAAATATATAAGTAAGTCGTTCTGCAATTTCATGAGCAATTAGTCTTATCATTATGTTCGGGAAACCGTCTATATCCGGCGCTTTAGACGTATCCAATTTTATAAGAATAGTATAAGCTTCAGTCAATGAGAAATCCGAATCATCAAATGGAACAAGAATGTCCGACGATGCAATCGACTCTACTTGAGATTCAAAATTAGCTTCATTTGAATGAATTGGCTGTGTTTTAACAAAAACTGAAGGAAAAAATTTGATTAAAAATAAGAGCCTTCTCAGAATCACATCACTATCAATCTTTTGGTGTGTATCCTGATGTGTGAACGTAGATGTAGATGGTGCAAGGTTAGGCTTATTCCTGTTTACATATTTCCAAAATGTTTTAGGTGATGCGGTGCTTAAGTGAATAATACGCGACTCAAGCTCTTCACGAATAGTCCCAAGAAGCCGAGTGACCTTGTTTCTCGCTAGTGAATATGCATGCCATTCACCTGGATCCTCTTGCAACTGAGTATCCAAATGCCCTTGTCTGACTACTTTACTATGTCGTGACTCAATATACGACCGCCAAAGACTATTTTTTCGCGTATTGCTTGGAGTATGTGTCTCGGAAGTTTAGGGTTATTTCTACGACCGGAAAAATTCTTCACCAAAGGATCAAATTTATCTTTACATTCCCTCAACACTTTTTTTTACTAAATCAAACGCGGTGTCCGGAGAAACATGATTATTTTGTAGTTCATACATGATATTAATAGACGAAATAATTTGTCGCATTGACTCATAATCGGCTTTAGCATAATCATGCCGATAAAACTCAAAACCTCTCTGTTGAGCATCAATATTCATGTAAATATCTAACACAACGTAATCACTTTTGCCTAAAGGTGGACGGAAATCTATAC